>NC_092106.1:16421133-16721133 GCF_045679555.1 Salvelinus alpinus
ACATGGATAACATATAGAGGTATAAGATAGGTGAACAGTATAATTACATTTGCATTTGGGTCATTTAGCAGACGCTCTTGTCCAGAGTGACTTACAACTTGGTGTATTCACCTTATGATATCCAGTGGAACAACCATTTTACAATGGTGCATCTAACTCTTTTAAGGGGGGGGGGGTTAGAAGGATTACTTTGTCCTATCCTGGGTATTCCTTGGAGAGGTGGGGTTTCAGGTGTCTTCGGAAGGTGGTGATTGACTCCGCTGACCTGGCGTCGTGAGGGAGTTTGTTCCACCATTGGGGTACCAGAGCAGACATAGACATAATAAAATACATGTCAGACAGAGTGGCGCCTAAAAGCAATTGGACACTAGACATATGGTTTGACCATTCTATTACAAACATACATGTCAGACAGAGTGACGCCTAGAGGTAATTGGACACGCTGGGATAGAGGGTCCAGCCACTATTATAAACAAATTGAAAGCAGATGGTGGTGAATGACTTCATAGGGGATGGACAATACTGTGTGTATAAATAGAGTAGCTGGAGTTCTGAGAAAGGGTGTGTTCCGCGGACATTCCAGATTGTGATACAATTTGTATTAAAAATCTTATTTGAGTTCACAAAGTTCTTGTAAGAGTTATATTTGAAGTGATTTTCTACGACATAATTGGCGAGCCAGCCAGGAGTGACAGGGACGGTGACGTTCTTGGCTGGCGGGTTCTTTGGACAATCTAAACAAACAGAGGTGGCCACCCAACTATATACGGTAAGCAAGTTCTTACAATAGTTGAAATGTTTGTGTGGATTGCTTCAGAGTCCTGTCTCAGCGGGAGGAATGTCATGTAGGTCTCTCTCTCAAATTTCCTAAAAACGATAAAAACGAAAGAACTTTTGAATTCAAATAAATGTGCATGCATGTGTGAGTTTGGGTTTTGTATGAATGCGCATGTCTGGAGATTGAGTGAACTGGAACTGTGAACTTTGATTGTGTCGGGTGTTTGGCTGGGGGGAGCGGGCATTTGTTCTGGTTGGACTGCTCGAGACAGGTTCATGTGTCTGGTTTGATTGGGGGAGTTGTTCCGTCTGATTCTGCTTGGCCGGGTTCGACCGTATCAGGATCTGTTTTGGGATGTGCGTAAACACACCTCAGTCAACCTGAGCGGGCGACTCGTGTTGGGTGTGTGTGATTCGGACTGCCCCTCTCGTCGGACCATTCATTTTGAGCAGCCTTGTGTGGGCTGATCGGCGCAACTGTTTGTACTCTCTAGTTGAGCGGCGCAGGGCTACAACAAGTAGTTTATACAGTCAAAGCATAAAACAGTAGGTTGTAGGAAAACGTTAGCCCGATTGTGCGGCGTTCAACTGAAAAAGTAGCTTATACAGTCAAAGCATAAAACAGTAGGTTGTAGGAAAACGTTAGCCCGATTGTGCGGCGTTCAACTGCAAAAGTAGCTTATACAGTCAAAGCATAAAACAGTAGGTTGTAGGAAAACGTTAGCTCGATTGTGCGGCGTTCAACTGCAAAAGTAACTTATACGGTCAAAGCATAAATCGGTAGGTTGTAGGAAAACGTTGGCCCGATTGTGCGGCGTTCAACTGCAAAAGTAACTTATACGGTCAAAACATAAATCAGTAGTTAAATAAATATTCATAGTTTCCGCTCTGAAAAGAGGACTGTATGAGTGAAGTAGTAGGTGCAGGAAAAACGTTGGCCCGATTGTGCGGCGTTCAAATGCAAAAGAAATCCTGCGAATAAAAAACCGCTCTGTCTAGCTACCAGGGTTTGGTAATTCAGTAGGTCACGCCACAATACTACCCTAATAATAGAAGAAAAGATAAGTATTGGGGGTTGAATAGGATATGAAGACAAGCTGATCCGATTAGACAGTAGTCTCGTCATATTGTAAGAAGTCTAGGCTTATGTAGGTGGAAGTGAATTAAGTCAAAAAAGAAAGACTGAGTTGTTTTGAGGTAAAAACAAAGGGATTGAATGAACGGATGAAACATAAAAGGATGAATGATAATGTTGTAAGAAATGAGTAGATCTGTGTAAAAATAGAAGATTAGGAAGAAAGATAGGACAGGTTGTGTGCGTGTAGGCAGAGCGTCCTGAAGAGGGTGCGCGCAGCTCTCCTGTGACAGAGTAGAATTGATGAAGGGTGTCGTTAACTGCTATTAGGCAGAGGGAAAGAAGTTAAGAAACATCGAAGTAAAATAAGTTGTAATCAAGGATAAAAACACTGATGTGATAAAGTAATAAGCGACCATAGTAGAATTACTAAAAAAGGTGTCAAAACAAAGAATAAATAAAAATACTTAAAAAGGCGTTAACCGAATAGTATAAATACGGATAGAAAAGTGTGAAACAAAACAGAAAGTAGGAGCGCCAATAAATTGAAATTATACTATAAAGTTAAAAATGAATCTAGGTTGGTTAAGATAAATAGTGGAATCCAGGACATATTAAGAATTCGCGTACGGAGGAACAAAGAAAGAGGAAAAAACAGGCCGTCAGACACTCTGTGTCTACAGAAGCTACGGTCTAAAAATAGCCTGATGAGTAGACAGTGGTGCAAAATCGAGTGACCAGGATAAAAAGGAGACAAGGGGAGGCTTGATACACTAATCAATTGAATTTAGGATCAAGCAATAAGGAACATGAAGTAGAGGTAAGAAAGTATAAACAATATAAATAAATAAAGATAAAGATAAGGTATTAAAAAGAAATCATAAAATTGATTAGAACTATAATAAAATGAATAGAACACCAGTAGAGATCTTAGGGGCAAGGCATCCCTTGAGTAAAAAAGAAATAATAAAAACTTCAATAAAATGGGAGAAACGCACAAGAAAACTAAATACCAAATGGCCAGCGGTGGGAACGTTGGATGTCTCGGTGTGTGAGGAAATGGAGACACTAATAAAGAACCACAAACCAAATGACAAGAAACAAAAAAGAAGAAATAAACGAGAAAGAGAAAATGAAATACTAAAAATGTTCAAAGAAGAAGGATCTGGTTTGTTAAAAAGCATGAAAAAGGCAAGAGAAATGCTGAAGAAAGATGATAAAACAATGAAAATGAAAAATGAATGGATGCTTAACCCCCCACCTTATTTCAATGGACAATTTCCAATGATAAAGGGTCATTTGGATATACAAGGCGAAATAGACTTAACAGAAGGGGAAGAAAGGGCTGAGCCTGAAGCAGCATGTGCATCATCTTATTCAGCAGACAAGGACCAGAGAAAGACTACAAGAGATTCTAGGATTGAGGGAGATGGCTTCAATTGTTATGGGGGTTTAAGAAAGGCTCTGGCAGCATTAGAAACAGCTAGAGTAGATAAGGAGTTATCAGAAGAAGAAGAGGAAGATAGTGATAGACAATATAGGGACAGACTAGAAGAAGAGGGTCAATTACTTGGACAAAAAATAGATAAGGAATTGGGACTATTAAAATCAAACCTAGAAGAAAGCAAGAGAAGACTAGATAAACAAGAAAAAGCTCGGGCCCGCAGCACCAATAAGGATTTAACTGATGAGTTGGTGGAAAACTACCCCAGGGCTCGTAGAGAAGGGTCAAGAAAAGAATCTGGCTTTTATGGAAAACAATGTCCGATTCTGATAAAAGGCGATCAGGGACATTATACGCCATGGGCTACACAGGATTTGGAGGGTTTGGTTGTCCGTCTACCTGATTTACATGAGGGGGCAGGTAAATGGATCAGAACATTTGAAGAACATACAGTGGGGAAATTGCTGGCGGTGGGGGACATAAGGGCACTACTGGCCAGGGTGACGAGCATGCATACTATGGGAGAGATCATGCAGGACGGTGGCATCGATGGTACAGATGGGGGAGTGATAAATGATGGATTACTGTTCGACAGATACAGACCAGTCATCTGGCGTGCTTTAAGAGAAACATATCCAACAAAAGTGGATCCCAAAGCACTAAGAGGTGGAATTATCGGGGACACAGAAAACCCAGCTACCTACCTACATGGACAGTTGAAAAGGTGGAGGATGGAAACAGAGCAAGACCCTGAGGGCAATGAACTAATGACAACTATGTTCCGAAATTCAATAATAGAAGCCATGCCCCAGCCAGTAAGGAGAAGGCTGGAGGATGTGGTGGGACTTACATCAAAACCTTACAGGGAATTCTGTGACTACGTGGTCCATGCAGTAGAGAAATACAGAAAAGATGAACAGAGACAGATAGATCAAGGCAAAGACATTCAGAGAAGACTGACCCTGCTGCAGTTGGATGAACTAACCAACAAAGGGAAAAAGAAAGTCCAGGCTGTCGTCACTACCCCTGGGCCAGAGATGGGAACAATGGCTGCTGTCTCCCCAGGAGAGCCACAGCTGTTCGGCCCTGGTCGGGCTCAAGTGTTACCTGCACCGCCAGTAGTAAATGTGTACACACAGCCCCCGATTTGGAATGGGGGGAAAAAACAACAGAAAACTGTACAATTTGATAAAGGCAAGGGATTTGTAGACTCTCGAGGGCCACCAGGCACCTGTTGGGGATGTAGGCAACCAGGACACAACAGGCGAGAGTGCCCTACACGCCCATGGCAGAATCGAACTGAGGGAAATAGAAATAGTAGATCGCCACCGACGTATAATACCCCAAACTTCCAACAAAATCAGAATGGTTGGAATCAACATAACGATTGGCAGGGCAACCCTAACCAACTTTCAGGTCCTGTGAACACATGGTCAGGGCCTAATCAACAAAACTAGGGATGCCCAGGGAATCTCAAAGGGGAGGGTCAGTTTCCAATAATAACAACAAGGGCTGATCAAGAACCTATACTGCAGGTTCAAATAGAAAACAGAGGTACACCCATGATGATAGATACTGGAGCTACTTATACATGTGTGAGTCCAAATTATGCCTCTCATCTCCCCATGTCTGGTAAATATGCCAAAACAATAGGATTCTCGGGAAATACGCAGTTAATTCCAATGACCGCTCCAGTTCGGCTAACGACTGATGGTAAATCAGTCACAATTCCAATTTTAGTGTCAGATCAAACACCAGTTAATCTATTAGGAAGAGACGCACTATGCAAGTTGGGCTTACAAATTAAATGTTCTCCTGATGGAGTAATAATTGAAAAAACAGGATTACAATTACCAGTGATGGGTACAGAAGGAACAGCTAATGTATATTGGCTAGGAGGCATTGAAGCAGATGTGGATAGAACTGTCAGGAAATGGGGTAAATTCATCCAGGCCCAAATACCTAAAGCAGTTAGAGCTAAATCTGAATATCATTGCACAATGCAATTTGACCCACATCTGGACCCATTGCTTGAACAACTTTGGGTTATGGGGGCATATGGAAGGAAAGCACCAATAATGTCTCAAATTATAGTTATTGGAAAGCAGGGAGCCGCAATGGATGTGATGGATGGAGACGGGTCTGAATTTGTGAAGACATGGTTCAATGTTTCTGACTCTGTTCCTCACATTACTTTACTGGTAAATCAGGGTTATACATCTAAAGATCTAGGATCGATGATGAAGGAAGTTGGGAAACAGAAGTGGGATAAAACTGACAATCCACTAATCTTTCATTCAAAGGATAAATCATTCATCAAAATAGTTACCACTACTATGTTGATTGGTGATCCAAGGGAGGTAGAGGTTAGTGCAGGCCAGCAGGTAGTGTTAGGTGAAGAAATAGGATTAATCAGTGAACTTAGAGCAGAAATGGAGAAAACCATACCAACTGAGGTATGGTCGCAACATGATACAGACGTAGGACTAGTTAAATCTGCTAGTCCCGTTTCTGTCAAAATAAAACCTAATGCCAAACTTCCATGGAAAACCCAGTATCCTATGAAGCCTGAGGCTGAAGAAGGAATAAGATTGACAATAGAAGGACTGCTCAGGGCAGGAGTATTGATAGAGATGCCCAGTGATTGCAATACACCCTTGCTACCTGTTCTTAAAGCCAATGGTAAAAAATGGAGACTGGTCCATGATCTAAGAGCTGTTAACGATATAGTGCAGGATTGTCCTGCTGAAGTCCCAAACCCTCACACTCTGCTGACCAATGTTCCCCCGGAGGCCAAATACTTCACGGTTATTGACCTATGTGGAGCGTTTTTTAGTATACCCCTGGCGGAGGAGTGCAGACATTTGTTTGCATTTAGATATAGGGGCAAAACTTTGTCTTATACTAGGACCCCACAGGGTTTTAAGGATAGTCCACATTTTTTCAATCAGATATTGAGAGCAGACCTGGAAGAATTAATGTTAGATGGCACACTGATCCAATATGTGGATGACCTGTTGATCTGTGCCTCAACTTTGGAACAATGTCATTCTGACTCACTAAAAGTACTGCAACGCTTAGCAGAAGGAGGACACAAAGTCTCTAAAACAAAACTACAGTACTGTCAACCTCAGGTTGAGTACTTAGGCAGAACAATAGCTCATGGAACTAAAGCAATAGCTCCTGGACAGCTAGAGGGTATTAGCAAAGCACCGTTACCACAAACGGTAGCTCAAATGATGACCTTTTTGGGAATGACAGGATTTAGTTCTGATTGGATAGAAGAGTATGTAGTTAAAACAGCTCCTCTGAGAGAAATAATGAAAGAAGCTGGACAGCTTAATCTAAGAGCAAGACTAGATTGGAACACTGATGCGTTGGTTGCATTTGAAACACTTAAAAGAGAAATGCAAACAGCACCAGCTCTAGCCACCCCAGATTACACTAAACCATTCTTGTTATACGTCGCAAACAGGTGCAACAATTATGCAGCAGCTGTTCTTATGCAAGAAACTTGTAGTGGTAGGAAGAAACAACCTATTGCTTATTATAGCTCTAAATTGGATCCGGTAGCTCAGGGATACCCACCGTGTTATCAGGGATTAGCGGCATTGCATTATGCATATGACAAAGCATCAACTATAACCATGGGGTATCCGGTGATTATCAGCACTCATCATAAAATAGTGGAGTTGATAGAACAGGGTAAATTTGTGTTAACTAATGCAAGGACGATGGATTATATGAGCTTACTCACGTACCCTGACGTTTTCATTAAAAGATGTAACACTGTGAATCCGGCAGAAAGGATTCCATTTGATTTTGAAGGAGAAGCACATGATTGTGTAGCCGAGGCTTTAACATTTACCAAACTACGTCCAGACTTAGAATCAATTCCATTAATAGGTCGAGAGGGATATGACCTGGAAAGTTACTTTGTAGATGGTTCTTGTTTTAAAGATTATACAGGTACTCATGCAGGGTTTGCGGTAGTTAAGCAAAAGGGGAAAGCTTTCACTGAGGAAATATTAGAGCATTGTCCTCAGCCTTGCTCTGCCCAGCTAGCTGAATTGCAGGCTCTGACTGCAGCATGTGGGCTAGGAAGAGGTAAAACCGTTAATATCTATACTGATTCCGCTTACGCACACGGCGTATGTCATTTGTTTGGTGCAGTCTGGAAACAGAGAGGTTTTCGAAAGAGTGATGGAACTCCCATCCAACATCATGCTCAAATTGTTAAATTAATGACAGCATTAATGTATCCTCGGAAGTTAGCTATAATCAAGTGTCAAGCGCACAAAAAAGGTAATGATTTTGTTATTAGGGGCAATAATGCAGCGGATGAAGCTGCCAAAAAAGCATCTAAATGTATTGTTCCTATTCTCATTGCACCATTAATGGACATGGTTGCTATTGCACCTCTTACATCTCCGGCTGAGCTAATTCAAATTCAGGCTCGTGCTGGTATTACTGAACAGAATACCTGGCTACAGAGGGGGGCCTCGGTAGATAGACATGGGATATGGAGAACACATGATGGTGCCATATTGGCCACCACCACTCTACTGACGCTACTTATTAATGATGCACATGATATTGATCATTGTGCAAGGGGGGAGGTGATAAGAAAAATCAAAAACCAAGGTTTTTGGTCACCTTATCTACAGGCAACAGTAGATGAGATTTTGTCAAAATGTGAAATATGTGCAAAAAACAACATACGTAAAGGTATAGCTACGCCTATAGGTCACATACCGGTTCCAGAAGGCCCATTTAGACATATTGTGATGGACTATGTAGACATGATAAAACCTATAAGGGGTAAAAGGTACATGTTAGTTATCATAGACAGGTTCAGCAGATGGGTGGAAGCAGTACCATCAGTGGATCAGGGGTCAGGAACAGTGATAAAATTCTTATCAACAGAAGTAATTCCCAGATTCGGGATTCCGTCCGAAATTAGCTCAGACAATGGTTCAGCGTTTATACAAAAAGTTGTAAAAACAATAATACAGCAGCTAAGGATGAAACAAAGGCTGGGATGTGTCTATCATCCCCAATCGCAGGGGATGGTTGAGAGAGTTAACGGTTTTCTGAAAAACAAGATAACAAAGATTTGTAGATCTACAGGGCTTAATTGGGTGGATGCTTTACCGCTTGCACTAATGAGTTGCCGCATGGAAACTAACAGAAACACGCATCTATCGCCGCATGAAATGCTTACGGGTCGACCCATGCCTATACCAATGTTAGGAGGATTGTATAAAGGTCCCTCCTTGGATATATTGCAAAGTGAATTAAAATCGTATGTGATGTATCTAACCAAAATACACAAAGTTATATATTCACAGGAGAAAAAGACGGTGCCGGAGCCTGGACCTGAAGGACCTCTCCCAGTGATACCAGGAGATCTGGTCTACGTTCGAGTGTTCCGAAGGAAGTGGGATCAGCCGAGGAGAGAAGGACCCTACGAGGTGGCCGCAGCCACAAAAACAGCAGTCCAGGTGAAAGGAAGCAAGACGTGGTATCATCTAAACCACTGCACACGAGTCCCAACAGAGAAAAGGATACAACCACATAGAGATGAGAACACAGAGGATGCTGATACACCAGGCGGGAGCTCGGAGGGAGCAGGAGCAGAGGAAACGATCAAAACACCAGGGAGGAGTCAAGAAAATGGCAGACCAGATACAAGCCAAGATACGACGAGTGCATCAATTAAAGCTCTCAGAAGAAGTACCAGGGGAAAACAGTCTAAACAGGAAAGGGACAAACAACCAAAGCTTCCTCAGGTATGGTCTGAGAGCCCAGAAATGGGGGGGAGTAACATGCCTGCTACTCCTGATGACATACCTGCTGTGGCAGACCTCTTTGATAGAAGCCCTCCACAATGGGATCCCGAAGTACCACCTGCAGAATGGGAACATCTCTTCCCTGAAATTGATACCCTCCCAGATGAAAGTCCAGTCCGGCCTGAGGAGGGAGCCTCAGGGGAAGAAAGAGGAAGAGAAGCCTCACAAGAGAGGGAAGGGGATTTCCCCACAATTGACTTTTCAACTCTTGAAGGGTCCCCCTAACAAACAATTTAAGTTAGAATGGCGGAAGAAAGACATTGACATAGCAAAAGTAATAATGAACACTAATACAGAAACAACAGACTCACACACGATCAAGAAGTATGGTGGAGGCAGGAAGAGAAGAGAGGAATCAGCCGAACAATTAAAAAAAACTGACAAGGTTAGAATTTCTGTTCCACCTCAACTCATAACTGAAACAGGAGAACAGAAGACAATCTCAATCAAAAGGATCAGGCCTCTACCCGAGATTGCATTCTGTGGATGGACACATCACCAAACAAAGGGAGAAGTCATTTGGGACCCAAAAGGATGTGACCTGACATTAACCAAAGACGTAGATGAGTGGGTGCTCACCATGAATCAGATTGAACCAGTTGAAGGTGAAGACTTAATAGTTGAAATAACGAGAACCAGATTGACCAAAGGGAGTAGCACCACAGTCATTAGAATTGGTCCTACGCCAATACCTAAACAGGAAGAGCTGGTGATAACTAAAACGACAACAACAGTGGAAACTGCTGCAAGGATTACAGCGGTTACTACCAAGGTATCATCCATTGCTATTAACAAACAGTCTAATGTACCCACAAAGAAACCTGAGGCATCAGAACCAAAAGGGTTTTTTACTGACATTTGGAACTTTCTGAAAAACACTAACAATCTGCCTCGAGAAAAGGACAATGTGACTCCAACTGATGCTTTAACCCCAGAACTATACAAGGACAAATCATTGAAGAAATTAGTAGGTAATGAATGGTATGAATGGGCTCAATATACAGCAATGAAATTAAAATTGACAAATTGCTTACTATGTGCACCCTCTCCGCTGACAGAATTAGTGGTGGTACCAAGTCCTTATGATTACAAGGACTGTGCTGATTTTAATAAGAACTTTTGTCATTTGAGTAGACCAGAAAGGCCTTATTGCCCAGCTGAATGTTTGTCATATTTGGGTAATCCATATTATCATCGGTATTACAATCAAACTGGTTGGGGAAAGTGGTGTAAAGAATTGGATATAAGGATGGAAGTACAGAAGCTAGAGGTCCCACATAAATATCGGATAGATTATCAACAAACATATGAATGTTTTAACAGCACAAAAGGACAGAATGAGATGGGGAAGTTTAAAGGTCAATGCGAGATCACATGGCACTTAACTACGGATACCACATGGAATGCAGACACTCCAAGAAGGGCTACTTATCAAGCAGCTGGAAGTTGGGTGGGAAAAGTGGTCATTCATGATAGTTGTCAAAATCAAACTCTAGCACTACCCTTAATTGCACCATATGAAGAACAGACCAAGGTAGTTGCAGATTTCTTCTGGATATGTGGGGGAAAGAGATTAAGGGCAACATTGCCAAAGGGATGGACAGGTCTCTGTGCAAGAGTTAGGTTGATTCAACAGATAACTATAATTGAATGGGATCCTAGTGATGCTAGGCAACAAAATACTAAAAATAGAGTAAAAAGAGAATATGAGTCTGACCCCAAGGTCTATTTGGATGCAATAGGCCAACCTAGAGGTGTTCCTAACGAGTACAAAGCAAGAGATGAGATTAAATCAGGATTTGAATCAATCTTTTTGTGGATAACACCTAATAAGAATTTAGAGTGGATTAATTATATTTACTATAACCAACAGAGATTTATTAACTATACCGACTCGGCTCTAACAGCGTTGGGGGAACAGGTACAGGCTACCAGTAAAATGACTTGGCAAAACAGACAGGCTCTCAATTGGCTATTAGCGGAGAAGGGAGGAGTTTGTGTTATGTTTGGAGATGATTGTTGCACTTTTATTCCCAATAACACTGATGGATCCTTCGCTATCGCTATGGCTAAACTCAAAGGTTTACGAGCAGAGGTTAAGGCAAATGCTGGGTTTGACTCTCATGTTTGGGATTGGTTGGATCTAGCATTAGGAAAGTGGGGAGCTGTGTTTGCTAGGATGGCTATTGTGCTGGGAGGGGGGTTATTGGCTCTGGGTCTTGTATTTTGTTGTGTTTTACCCTTGATAAAATCACTTGTGGTCCAGACAACAGTTAAACAGATGTCTGTAAGGAGTGCTGACCCTCCAGTGATAATTAATCCTGTACCTGGGAGCCCAGGCCATTATACCAATAAATATGGAAAACTTTGCAATGCAGTTGGTGGACCTCTGGACTGCCCCTTTGGCAATCCAAACTGTCTCTATGGAGTGATGCCGGGAGGTGGTTCTGCTTGCCATGATTTCAGTAAGGATGGTCTGCCTGTATATGCTGTATTCCCAAATGCAGACAAATGTCTACTGGTACATGTCCACAAAGAGTGTCATTTGCGCCGTAAGTGCAAGTGGTGCACAAAATTTAATGTGGAAGGCCATGACCATCATGGAGACCCCGTGTTTTGCGCAAAATGTCAAAGAGGTGATTGTAGAATCTGTCAGGATGAGGACTGTGCTCCTATGTCAGGATTTTAGTATATCTATTTTTGTTTAAATTTGTGTTTTTGTATGTTTGGTTGAATTTTTAGATATGTATATCAATGAATATATATATGTTTTTCTTTAATTGAAGCTAGTTATGCCTTCTAAAAACTAGGTTAATTTCAAAAAACATGTTAGGTAACAGAGGGTTTTCCGGTTACAAGTGTCTATGGACCATGTCCTTAATCTTCTAAACAAAGGTTGGTATCATTGATATCACTTTATTAGAGAGGTGTCTGCGAGGGAGGATCATGTTGAAATGCTTAAATTTAGAATGATGTTGTGTCAATTTTCTTTTGTAACTGCATGTTGGTCTTTGATTTTTTCCTTATTCATTTGTTATGATACTCCGTGTATTATTTTGATTTTCCACATAACTGAGATAACCTCAGGCAAGGCTAAGTACTTACACGCACATGCTTCATCAAATCTGTAATATTTTATCTTTCTTAATTTTTACACCTAATTAGATCTTTTACTCTTATGTAAACTGGAGATGTTTGGTCTAGTTAGGTTTTTCTTAATTTTTACACCTAATTAGATCTTTTACTCTTATGTAAACTGGAGATGTTTGGTCTAGTTAGGTTTTTATTAATTTTTACACCTAATTAGATCTTTTACTCTTATGTAAACTGGAGATGTTTGGTCTAGTTCGGTTTTTATTAATGTTTCTAATTGGATCTTGTACTCCTATTTTAGTTTTAATCATTTGAGACTGTTTGGTCTAGTTGGTTTATGTGCTTTCTTCTGTTTTTGTATTTTCTTGTATATCGTAGGTATTTTCATTTACTATCCCAAAGTCATGTTTCTGTTATTTATGTGGCTAATTAGCCCCAGAGGTGGGATTGTAGGAGTACAATTACACACATGGATAACATATAGAGGTATAAGATAGGTGAACAGTATAATTACATTTGCATTTGGGTCATTTAGCAGACGCTCTTGTCCAGAGTGACTTACAACTTGGTGTATTCACCTTATGATATCCAGTGGAACAACCATTTTACAATGGTGCATCTAACTCTTTTAAGGGGGGGGGGTTAGAAGGATTACTTTGTCCTATCCTGGGTATTCCTTGGAGAGGTGGGGTTTCAGGTGTCTTCGGAAGGTGGTGATTGACTCCGCTGACCTGGCGTCGTGAGGGAGTTTGTTCCACCATTGGGGTACCAGAGCAGACATAGACATAATAAAATACATGTCAGACAGAGTGGCGCCTAAAAGCAATTGGACACTAGACATATGGTTTGACCATTCTATTACAAACATACATGTCAGACAGAGTGACGCCTAGAGGTAATTGGACACGCTGGGATAGAGGGTCCAGCCACTATTATAAACAAATTGAAAGCAGATGGTGGTGAATGACTTCATAGGGGATGGACAATACTGTGTGTATAAATAGAGTAGCTGGAGTTCTGAGAAAGGGTGTGTTCCGCGGACATTCCAGATTGTGATACAATTTGTATTAAAAATCTTATTTGAGTTCACAAAGTTCTTGTAAGAGTTATATTTGAAGTGATTTTCTACGACACTATCACACTAATACACACACCACCAGCGCTCAAACCACATTTCAGGAACTGGGTGACATGTGACCAAAGAGACTGTAATATCACAGAATAAATATTGACTGTGGTCTATATTTGATATCACATGTTGTTACTATCCCAATATAAACCTACCAGTTGGAAAAACAGTCATTTTAACCAGTGTTGCCCACTGGGCTAGATTCAGATCTAATGTATGAGGTTTGGGGTTTCCATCTTTTGGATGGAGTTTTTCCTAGATACAGATACACAAATCAATACACAATCATCTGTTCATTAATACACACCAATGCCCTCTGATACAGTGACAAATGAACTCATCTTGATCACCACACACACATACACACAAATAAACAGACCGCCGACTTCCAGTGTGACTTGTGATTTCCCTCAGTAGAGACCACAGTGTGAGTCAGAGTGCCAGGAGGTCAGGCCAGTGGGCATGACAATCCCTCTGATCATGTTCATTTCTTTGCTCTGACTCAGTAAGATGTTACTGTAATGATCCACACACACACACACACACACCCTGTGTCCCTCTCACCTTAATGTCGGAGGAGTTGTTGGTGGCCAGGTAGATGCGAAAGGAGTAGTTGTTCAGAGCCAGTTCCTTAAACACCAGGACCACCCCATGGTGCTCTACAGGCTTGCTGCTCTGGACAAGTATACATTGGGTATAATAGGACAATAGTACACTTAAATAAATATTTAGCACTTTTATTGGGGTACAATGTTTTAGAAAATGAAATGTAAGTCTTTTGAAAATATTAACATGTACACTTTGTACAACGCATTTTTTGGTTTGTGAGTTTCTTATGGCTGCAATCCTGTTAACGGGATGATATGACAACAGCCAGTGAAAGTGCAGGGCACCAAATTCAAACAGAAATCTCATAATTAAAATTCCTCAAACATACATGTATCTTATACCATTTTAAAGGTATTCTTGTTGTTAATCCCACCAAAGTGTCCGATTTCAAATAGGCTTTACAGCGAAAGCGCCACAAACGATTATGTTAGGTCACCGCAAAATCACAGAAAAACAGTCATTTTTCCAGCCAAAGACAGGAGTCACAAAAAGCAGAAATAGAGATAAAATTAATCACTAACCTTTGATGATCTTCATCAGATGAAACTCATAGGACTTCATGTTACACAATACATGTAAGTTTTGTTCGATAAAGTTCATATTAATATCCAAAAACCTCAGTTTACATTGGCGCCATGTTCAGAAATGCCTCCAAAATATCCGGAGAAATTGCAGAGAGCCACGTCAAATAACATAAATACTCATCATAAACTTTGATGAAAGATACATGTTTTACATAGAATTAAAGATACACTTGTTCTTAATCCAACCGCTGTGTCAGATTTCAAAAAGCTTTATGTGTAACGGTCGTCTGTTGAAGAAGATGTGGACCAAAGCGCAGCGTGGTAAGTGTTCATGCTTTTTATTGAAACTGAACAATAAGAACAAAATAACAAAGCGAATAACCAAAACAGTCCTGTCAGGTGCAAAACACTAAACAGAAAATAACTACCCACAAAAACCATGTGGGAAAAAGCTACGTAAGTATGGCTCTCAATCAGAGACAACGATAGACAGCTGCCTCTGATTGAGAACCACACCCGGCCAAACACACAGAAATACAAAACATAGAAAATGAACATAGAATGCCCACCCAAATCACACCCTGACCAAACCAAAATAGAGACATAAAAAGCTCTCTACGGTCAGGTCGTGACATTACGGCAAAAGCACAACATTCAATCATCTGAGAACAGCGTTCAGCCACAAAAGGAAGCCATACAGTTAACCGTCAAATTGTGCAGTCAACAAAACTCATAAAAAGCATTATAAATCTTCACTTACCTTTGCTGATCTTCGTCGGAATGCACTCCCAGGACTCCCACTTCCACAATAAATGTTAGTTTTGTTCGGTAATGTCCATCATTTCTGTCCAAATAGCTATTTTTGTTAGCGTGTTTGGTAAACAAATCCAAAGTCAGGAAGCGCGTTCACTAAAAGCAGACGAAATGTCAAAAAGTTCCGTAACAGTCAGTAGAAACATGTCAAACGATGTGTTGAATCAATCTTTAGAATGTTTTTAACATAAATCTTCAGTAACGTTCCAACCGGAGAAATACATTGACTTCAGATCTGCGATGGAACAGAGCTCCCTCTCATGTGAACGCGCATGGTCAGGTCATGATAGACCTGACTAATTCCTGTCTCCTTCGGCCCCACTTCACAGTAGAGGCATCAGACAAGGTTCTACAGACTGTTGACATCTAGTGGAAGCCGTAGGAAGTGCAAACTCATCCATATCCCAGTGTGTATTCAATAGGGGCTTGGTTGAAAATCGACCAACCTCAGAATTCCCACTTCCTGTTCGGATTTTTTCTCAGGTTTTTGCCTGCTATATGAGTTCTGTTATACTCACAGATATCATTCAGACAGTTTTAGAAACTTCAGAGTGTTTTCTGTCCAATACTAATAATAATATGAATATATTAGCAACTGGGACGGAGGAGCAGGCAGTTTACTATGGGCACCTCTGGGCACCTTTCATCCAAGCTACTCAATACTGCCCCTGCAGCCATAAGAAGTTAAAGCGTGATGAGGAGTGGAAAATGTACTTGTGAGGGTCCAGACGGCAGCATTAACGTTTGCCTTGTATTTGTCTCCATTCCATGCAGTCATTAAAAGAGACAACCGGCAGAATTGTTTTCAGAGCTTTCCCTTCCCTTCCACATACACCTTACCAGAACACAACGCAGAAAGGTACCGGTACAGAACCGGTTACATAGAATAAATGTTTCATTAAGTCATTGTTATGTGCCTCCTAAGAAGAGGTAGGTGCAGGAGTCAGGAGCAGGAGAGCAAGGAAGTCCCAGTAGCACAATGTTTATTTTAAAGTCCCAACACAACAACAACAGGTGGGGAAACACACCCAACGAAGTCGCCACACACAGGGAAATAACGTAACACACGGAGGAGAAACCTCTACTCCTAATTACAGTCCAAATGGTACAACGACCGTGAGAAGAAAAAAACCTGTGGCGCAAACACGCACCCCTAACAGAGCAAACAACAGCAAATAATCCTGCACAAAGCATAGCAAGCAGCGGAGGTTAATAAACACACCGAAATTAACTAATAGGACACAGGTGTAAACAATACAGACAGACACAAAAGAAAAGGAAAAATGGATCGGTGGCAGCTAGTAGGCCGGCGATGACGACCACCGAGCACCGCCCGAACAGGGAGAGGAGCCACCTTCGGTGTAAGTCGTGACAGTCATAGCCTAACAGTCATGAAGACCATCATCTACTAGCTGAAAATGATTTGCAATTTTAAAAAACATATCAATCTTTCCAAAAATGTATTTTATTCAGTCAAAGATTTGTAATCTTAGACATCATACCCAGAGCCCTATGAAGGCCCATACCTGAGCTGTAACATTACATAAGTGCACATGTAAGGACTGGAATATAATGGTGGACTTTTGGAGCGATCCCTCTGTGTAAAAATATGTACACACTTGCAAATGGCATCCAATACCCAATAGACAACTTAACTCATGGTTTTCCCATTCATCATTTCACAGTTAATCGTTGTTACTCTCCCTGGGGTATTTGGGTCCCAGTATTGGCAACAGTGACATCCCTATTGAAAGGTGTTTAAAATGAGTTAGTAGCCCTTTTTATGAACAAAAAATACTCTCCTACATTAGTGCTTTCTGGAATTCAGTCAATCCCACCATGTTCAAATGCACTGAGCGTGATTTCCAGGCTGTACACGATCCAGTCTCAACAAAAGTAAATATGACCAATCTTTTCTCTGAGATGAAGCTTAGCTATCCCCACTGTCAGTTTGACGGCTCAATTTGGTCATAACATACATCAAAACGAACAAACACAGACTCCGAAAAAAAGACTATCACAGTATAGTTTAAAAAACAGGAAATATGTACACCATATTAAAAGTACAGCTACACTCCTTGAGTAGTTGTTCCAATTCCATGATTAAGTAAGTGGCAATGCCTTGATTGAGAAATATCCAAATACAAAATATACAATGTTTGAGACAACAGTAAGTGTGTTAGCAGTTTCCATACTGCAGCAACATGTCTGTTACTGGCTACACATTAGCTACCTATTTCCCAGAGCTCATCTATGACATGAGGTCTTCACTGCACCGCAGGTCGCAGCATCAGCTCCTGGCTGTTTGGGGTACCTCTACATAACGCCTGCATTATTCCAGGTTAATGGACCATTTGTGAATGTCTAAGAACATAACCATTCAAGATTAAAGGTTGTGGTGTAATTCTCTTTCTACACCTTTGTTGAACTCCCGTTAAAATCCTGAGAGAACATGAGGGGTGAAAAGCCAGGGTTTCCCACTACTAAGCAGCACTACTAGGCAGGGCACAAAGTTCTCTAGCTCTAGCATCCAGGCCTGCAGAAATCAAACATATCAGTTGAAGGCATTTGAATCCCAATTCTCTTGGGCTGGAAGGGGCTGACAGTGCTAGGCTGGTGTGCCGGCCCTGCCCTACCTAGGCAATGGCAGGGGACACATAATGCTTCTGATCTAGGATCAGTGTACCATCCTCAATTTATGAAGGAGGTATGCAAAGCTGACCTTAGAGCAAGGACGGGCAACTCCAGTCCTCGGGGGCTGGGTTGGTGTCACACTTTTGCCCCAGCCCCAGATAACACACCTGACTCCAATAATCAACTAATTATGATCTTCAGTTTAGAATGCCATTAGTTTAATCAGCTGCGTTAGCTAGGGATGGGGAAGAAATGTGACACCACTCCGGCCCCTGAGGATTGGAGTCATCCTACTCCATACAGCCCTCAAACTCGACTCTGGACCTAGAAGCCAGTTCCACTGCATTTCTTTCATTGTTCCCTTCAAATCAGGGACTGATTTAAACCTGGGACACCAGGTGTGTGCAATTAATTATCAGGTAGAACAGAAAACTAGCAGGCTCCGGACCTCGTAGGGTAAGAGTACCCCTGCCATACAGCAGAAGCAGAGGGATTTCTGTCTTCAAGGCAAGAGTTCAAACGTCTCTTTCCCATTGTCTCTCTGGCTCATTGACGATAGGGCTGCGGAAAGGCAGGGACCTTGGGAGGCAAAATATATCTCATTGGGCAGCTTTATTGTCCATCATATCTGAGGAGAACACAGACAGAAAGAGACAGACAGACAGAAATTGGTGTAAGTTAGTAGGAGACAAGAATGAGTACAAATATGTGTGTGCAGACAGGTGATTGAGTGTTTGTGGCTCTAGTCTAATGTGTGTCTCTAACCTTGCAGTGTCTTGAGGACCTCGTTGGGCAGGTCATCCAGCTCCTGTAGGCTCATCAAGAGGTGAGTGACAGTGGCTTGACCATTTGACCTGCCAGTCTTCCAGCGCTCCAACGCCTTAAACCTGAAACCCAACACAAAACAAGTTGAGGGTCACATTTAGGGTCACATTATCTAAAAAAGAAATCATCACCAAAAATATGAATCAAAGAAAGTAAGTTATTGTACAATTATTGAATGATCGGTGAACCAAGAATGCGTCAATGAGAAATGCCCCAAATAATGGCTGGCAAGAAATATTAAGTTTAGTTTTAAGGGTCCAGATACTATATCTATCTACTGTACCTCTGCATAATGACATCCTCCTCACTGGCCTGTATATCGTCCAGCTCTTTGGAGGACAGGTCCAGGCAACCGATAGCCACCTGCTTCCACTCCTTCCCCTGCCGCTTAGCCACCTGCATCAGCTGCTTGGACGACACGTCTGGGACCTGCACTGTCCGCACTCCGTCTGGGGACAACAGAGGAACGTCAGACTTAAGGGTTTTATTCAGGGCGACTGAACAGCAACTCAACAGGAATAAGACCACACTATTAACAGCAAATGACACAATGGAAGTGTTCAAACCATCACCTGACTCATCTGCACATCGACGTCTCTTTTTGGGCAACTCTTCCTCTGATGTGCTTGTGCTTCTCTTCCTGTCTACAGAAGAGGAGAGAAAAAGCTACTTTGTCAATCAAAAGCTACTTTATGATTGGATGAAAAGTGCTTGTGTACAGAGAACTTGATATCTAGAACATACACTGGAATAAAGTGAACTGTTGATGCCGATATTGAGAGGGGCAAACAAAAATGACAAACTTACTATCTGTCAGTTTCCTTGGCTTTTCAACTGTATTGTCCACACAGTCACCTGAGAGGAAGATATATTAATATCCTGCACCTTAACCCACAACACATTACAGACAGATGCACAGCAGGTGTGTACGTACCTTCTCTGATGGTGGCTGACCACACAGTCTGGTCGGACTCTGTCTCTACGAGGGAGATCT
Organism: Salvelinus alpinus; assembly: GCF_045679555.1. Lineage (NCBI taxonomy): Eukaryota > Metazoa > Chordata > Actinopteri > Salmoniformes > Salmonidae > Salvelinus > Salvelinus alpinus. The sequence continues at coordinate 16,440,903 of NC_092106.1, forward strand.
TGAAAGGTGGGGGCTGCTCAAAGAACACCTCAAAATATCCCTTCAATTTAGTCACGGCCAGCGTGAACGGCAAGTCCTGCAGGACACCAAATACACACAACACAGATATATGAATAAATGCACATAGTACATACTGTACATACACTGAGTATACAAAACATTAAGAACACCTGCTCTTTCCATGACATTGACTGACCAGGTGAATCCAGGTGAAACCTATGATCCCTTATTGATGTCACTTGTTAAATCCACTTCAATCAGTCTAAATGAAGGGGAGGAGACGGGTCAAAGAATGATTTTTCAGCCTAGAGACAATTGAGACATGGATTGTGTATGTGTACTATTCAGAGGGTGAATGGGCAAGACAAAATATTTAAGTGCCTTTGAACAGGGTATGGTAGTAGGTGCCAGGCGCACCGGTTTGTGTCAAGAACTGCAACGCTGCCGAGTTTTTCACACTTAACAGTTTCCCATGTGTATCAAGAACGGTCAACCACCCAAATGACATCCAGCCAACTTGACACATCTGTGGGAAGTATTGGAGTTAACATAGGCCAGCATCCCTGTGGTACGTTTTCCATACCTTGTAGAGTCCCTGCCTCGACGAATTGAGGCTGTTCTGAGGGCAAAAGGGGGTGCAACTCAATAGGAAGGTGTTCTTAATGTTTTGTCCACTCAATGTACCGTATATACAGTTGAAGTCGGAAGTTTACATACACTTATGTTGGAGTCATTAAAGCTCGTTTTTCAACCACTCCACAAATTTCTTGTTAACAAACTGTAGTTTTGGCAAGTCGGTTAGGACATCTACTTTGTGCCTGACACAAGTAAGTTTTCCAACAATTCTTTACAGACAGATTATCTCACTTATATTTCACTGTATCACAATTCCAGTGGGTCAGAAGTTTACATACACTAAGTTGATTGTGACTTTAAACAGCTTGGGAAATTTCTGAAAATTACATTGTGGCTTTAGAAGCTTCTGATAGGCTGATTTACATCATTTGAGTCAATTGGAGGCATACCTGTGGATGTATTTCAAGGTCTACCGTCAAACAATTATTTTTTTCTGAGGTCTTGGGTGATTTCTTTAGATTTTCCCATGATGTCAAGCAAAGAGGCAGTGAGCCTCTTTACTTGACATCATGGGGATATCAAAAGAAATCAGCCAAGGCCTCAGAAAAAAAATTGTAGACCTCCACAAGTCTGGTTCATCCTTGGGAACAATTTCCAAACGCCTGAAGGTACCACGTTCATCTGTACAAATAAGAGTATGCATGTATAAACACCATGGGACCACGCAGCCGTCATACCACTCAGGAAGGAGACAGAACGTGTCTAGAGATTACCGTACTTTGGTGCGAAACACCATGGGACCACGCAGCATGGGACCACGCAGCCGTCATACCACTCAGGAAGGAGACAGAACGTGTCTAGAGATTACCGTACTTTGGTGCGAAAAGTGCAAATCAATCCCAGAACAACAGCAAAGGACCTTGTGAAGATGCTGGAGGAAACAGGTACAAAAGTATCTATATCCACAGTAAAACGAGTCCTATATCGACATAACCTGAAAGGCCGCTAAGCAAGGAAGAAGCCACTGCTCCAAAACCGCTATTAAAAAAGCCAGACTATGGTTTGCAACTGTCACGTTCTGACCATAGTTCTTGTGTGTTTTGCTTGTTTTAGTGTTGGTCAGGACGTGAGCTGGGTGGGCATTCTATGTTGTGTGGCTAGTTTGTCTGTTTCTATGTTTGGCCTAATATGGTTCTCAATCAGAGGCAGATGTTTTGTGTTGTCTCTGATTGGGAATCATATATAGGTGGCTTGTTTTGTGTTGGGATTTTGTGGGTGGTTGTTTCCTGTCTCTGTGTTTTCTCTGCACCAGATAGGGCTGTATCGGTTTGCCACATTTGTTATTTTGTATTGTGTTAAGTGTTCACGTTTATTCTTTCGTAATTAAACATGTTGAGCACAAGCTACGCTGCGTCTTGGTCCGATCCCTGCTACACCTCCTCTTCAGACGAAGAGGAGGAAGGCTGCCGTTACAGCAACTGCACATGGGGACAAAGATTGTACCTTTTGGAGATATGTCCTCTGGTCTGATGAAACAAAAATATAACTGTTTGGCCATAATAAACATCGTTATGTTTGGAAGAAAAAGACGGAGGCTTGCAAATCGAAGAACACCATCCCAACCGTGAAGCACGGGGTGAATACGTCATGTTCTGGGGGTGCTTTGCTGCAGGAGAGACTGGTGCACTTCAGAAAGTAGATGGCATCAAGAAAAATTATGTGGATATTTTGAAGCAACATCTCAAGACATCAGTCAGGAAGTTAAAGCTTGGGTCGCAAATGAGTCTTCCAAATGGACAATGACCCCAAGCATACTTCCAACGTTGTGGCAAAATGGCTTAAGGACAACAAAGTCAAGGTATTGGAGTGGCCATCACAAAGCCCTGACCTCAATCCTATAGAAAATTTGTGGGCAGAACTGAAAAAGCGTGTGCGAGCAAGGCGGCCTACAAACCTGACTCAATTACACTAGCGCTGTCAGGAGGAATGGGCCAAAATTCACCCAACTTTTGTGGAAAGCTTGTGGAAGGCTAACCTAAACGTTTGACCCAAGTTAAACAATTTAAAGGCAATGCTACCAAATACTAACTGAGTGTATGTAAACTTCTGACCCACTGGGAATGTGATGAAAGAAAGAAAAGCTGAAATAAGTCATTCTCTCTACTATTATACTGACATTTCACATTCTTAAAATAAAGTGGTGATCCTAACAGATCTAAGACAGGGAATATTTACTGGGATTAAATGACAGGAATTGTGAAAAACTGAGTTTAAATGTATTTGGCTAAGGTATATGTAAACTTCTGAGTTCAACTGTACTGTAGGTCAGTGCTTACTGGTTATGCAGTAATGGGTGAATGAACCCTCACCGCAGGGCTGATGTCTCCCTCTGGTTCACTCATGAGGCGGTACCTCCTCTCATCCAACTTACAGGTGGGTGGCTTCTCTACTTTCAGATAACGCTTGTTGGCACAACGCACCTCCTTCCCTATGTCCTGGAGTGAGGGAGGGGTAGAGGAGGAGAAAGAGAGGCAGAGAGACAAAGGAATAGATAGAAGTAGACCAGTGATTTACCATAGGTAAGTGAGAGATTCTAATAATGGTAACAATAGCGGGGATGACTATTCCCTGTTCAGGAAACCTGGGAGCTGGTGGACGGAGATGTTTTCCATGGTCAATTTGGTGTGTGATGGAAAACCTTTCTTATTGTTCCCCTAACGGTCAACAACTCCTTTCCCTGGCCAGTTAGGCAGGGTTAAATGGACTGTTCTGAAGCTGAGTGCTCTGATGTGGGTCTCTGCTAAGCTCAGGCATTCAGTCACTCAGCCATTCCCCTCACCACTGATACTACTATCACACTAATACACACACCACCAGCGCTCAAACCACATTTCAGGAACTGGGTGACATGTGACCAAAGAGACTGTAATATCACAGAATAGATATTGACTGTGGTCTATATTTGATATCACATGTTGTTACTATCCCAATATAAACCTACCAGTTGGAAAAACAGTCATTTTAACCAGTGTTGCCCACTGGGCTAGATTCAGATCTAATGTATGAGGTTTGGGGTTTCCATCTGAGATTTTCCTAGATACAGATACACAAATCAATACACAATCATCTGTTCATTAATATGCACCAATGCCCTCTGATACAGTGACAAATGAACTCATCTTGATCACCACACACACATACACACAAATAAACAGACCGCAGACTTCCAGTGTGACTTGTGATTTCCCTCAGTAGAGACCACAGTGTGAGTCAGAGTGCCAGGAGGTCAGGCCAGTGGGCATGACAATCCCTCTGATCATGTTCATTTCTTTGCTCTGACTCAGTAAGATGTTACTGTAATGATCCACACACACACACACACACACACACACACACACACACACACACACACACACACACACACACACACACACACACACACACACACACACACACACACACACACACACACACACACACACACACACACACACACACACCCTGTGTCCCTCTCACCTTAATGTCAGAGGAGTTGTTGGTGGCCAGGTAGATGCGAAAGGAGTAGGAGTTGTTCAGAGCCAGTTCCTTAAACACCAGAACCACCCCGTGGTGCTCTACAGACTTGCTGCTCTGGACAATGGGCCCCACCGGGGACAGGGACGACACACGCCACTTTACATGGCTGCCAGAGTGGTCTACCGAGGGCTCGATCACCGGACAGCTGTCCTTCATATGCAGGACACTGAAGGTCATTTCACTGTCGGGGTCAGCGAGGCAGAGGAAGTGAGGGAACTGGATGGAGGTGAGGATGGATGAGGGGCTGTTGACACAGTCCACGTTGAAGATGGGCCCAGCGAACCTCCAGGAGTCCCTGAGGAACATGCCGAACTTGGACCAGGACAGGACCGAGTAGCGGATCAGTACTCTCTCTGACACCTCAAACACCAGGCCGGTGACGGAGCACTCATATGTCCCCTCTCCCTCCAGCTGCACCCTGACACACAGAACCAGAGATGGACAGACTCATACCAGTCACAGACACTCAGCAGGAGAGGCATTAGTGGTTTGGGGATTTATTTTTATTTTTAAAGAGAGGTTACTTACTTAGTAAGCAAGAGAGAAAAGAGAGAGAGAGAGAGAGAAGGAGAGTCTGAGTGAGAAAGAGAAGGAACGAGGCTACAGGTAGAACAGCTACTCACTGTAGGCGTCCTTTAGAGATCCTCCTGGGAGTAACCAGTTCATTGCCTTGACTCTGATTGAGAAACAGACATGGTACTAAGATTAGCCCCTGTTCCTCCAGTGAGTCTACAGCCATACTGTATGTCTCTGAAGCTTTATTACACAACTATCATTCAATTCCACAATCAAACAAATGTACTTACCCGCTGGACAGCCTTGCATTTTTCACAGCATGGCTTGGGGGGCACATCTGACAAAGGAGAGGTCAAAAGTCAAACTAGGCACTCCCTCTAGGGGAGTACTCTACCTCTCAGACTATGATTTGCAGACACATTTTCATAAACCTATGAATGCACCCAGATATCCTCTCTCTAGCCTTTCAACCATTACAATCTCCTTTGTCTAGGATAGCTCGACATTTTGTGGAAAAAGCTAAACATTTGGTAGTAGAATGACTTGTCAAACTGGGGATACCTTTAGCAAGGGAATCCTCTGCATCAGGTTGAGGAGCCGACTCTGACTCTGTGGAGAGATAAGTTACTCCTCATGAAGGAAGTTGGGGGAGAGGAGCAATCGTTCTACTCAGGACATTCTGAGGTGAAAGAGGCTATTCTGTATCTGTATTTCAGAGGCAGGATAAGGCAGATATAGGCATTGTGTCTGACGTTTTAGTTCCCACTCACCATTACAGGAACCCTCAACGTCAGGCTCCTCGGATTCTACTGGGACAAGACAAAATATAATACAATTATTTCTAAAAAAAAAGATCCTAACTGACTGAGTAAAGACACAAGCCAGGTGCTGGTGTGACCGTGTATCATCACAGATTGTAAATTATTTTGATGAAGCTGACAGAACAAGGGCTGTGTTTTTCTCACCTCCTTCTTCTTTCTCAGCAGAGCCGTCTGTTGAAAGACAAACAGAGAGAACGTTATGTTAAAGGGTGGGATAAAGCCTGAAGATTCATACTGTGATGGAGAGTTTTTGATCTCTAGCAGCCGCTCACCAGAATCCTCCTCCTCCTCTTCGTCCTCCTCTTCTTCAGAACTCTCCTCTGTAGATGTCCCTGCATTGTCTGTCAGAAAAATCCATAGGACACGGAGGGATGAACTTTGAAAACGTTTCTCATTCTAAGTGTACTTTCAAATAAAGAGGGGTGAGGGAAATTGATTGGTAGTTCAAACATGACTTGAGAGGGGGTCTATATGCCTATATGCAGCTCAGAGACCATTAGAGTTCTGTTCGAGTAGTGTTCACGGGGGGGGGGTGGCTTCTCTTTGAGTGAAACCTCACTCTATACGAGGAAAATACAAACATACTGCAAAGGTGTGTCCATCTGAGCCACTGTTATCATTTTCAGTCAGATTATCTGTAGGGGTTAATATGGAATTAGGAACTCTCCTCTCTCCATCTTTCCACCCCACTTTACCCATAATGCAGAGAGGTTTACAGTAACCTGGGGCGGCAGGTAGCCTAGTGGTTAGAGCGTTGGGCTTGGAACCAAAAGTTTGCTGGATGGAATCCCTGAGCTGACATGGTAAAAATCTGTCGTTCTGCCCCTGAACAAGGCAGTTAACCCACTGTTCCCCGGTAGGCCGTCATTGTAAATAAGAATTTGTTCTTAACTGACTTGGCTAGCTAAATAAAACATGTAAAAACCCCAGGGGACTGGCCCTCTGTGGGACCTGCCCCAAACAACTCCAGCCCATCCCCTGAGAGTTTTCTGAAGGATGTCTACCCTAGGCCTATTACTAAGAAACGGCAGAAAAAGAATATCATACATTATCGATTTGTAGCCTTTTATTTACTGTCTGACTGAGCATTATCTAAATATTGCACTTCTGTTGTCAAACTGTGACTAAGTTCATTCTGATGAGCTCATCAGTGTATTCCGTCTTCACTCACATCACACCACATTGCTCATCTGAAACTTCCACTCTGATTCCTCACTAATGTAGATGAATGCAAACTGGATACAGTATGTATATGAGCGTGTTGTAATTCGGTGATATGTCTGTGGTTTTTCTATGTATAGTGCTGAGGGCCCCTGTGTCAGAGCTGTAACTTTACAGAAGCAGATATTCTCATTCAGAAATTCAGAATGACTTATACATTGTATGCTTCATACTGTAAGTGCATCTAAAGTAGGGCTGTAATGATTGTGTAACGATTAATTGCCATGCAAATGGTCACAATTACTGCTATGATTGTCATTTTTGTAGAATTTTTATATATTTTGTAATGCATCATAATGCCACTTTGAAAATAAGCTACGGGATACCTAATGAATACAACACAGCTTTGGCGAAAATTTCTCAAAAGCAAATGTTTTTGACTTCTTGGAACTTCTGTAAATCAAGCTTTTCCACCCAAATCATTGTAAAATTATTACCAACTTTACCCTTTTCATGTTAAAATAAAAAAACTGCTACTGGGTAAACTATATCTACTTGAAAATAAAGTTGAATCTCCCTATCTTAAAATTAATGTATTAAGAATATATCTTTTTTCACGGTTATTATCAATAATTGTCCTAATCTAAAGTGAAACTATGGCCTACCTGGTAAGATAGAGTGAAGTGAAGTGAACTGGTGCCCTGGTGTACAGACATGGCTAGCTCCAGGGGTGTCTGTACCCAGCAGGAGTGAGTCTGGGTCAGGCCTTCTAGCTGAGAGCCTGGCATTGGCAGAGGGGAAGCTAATAGATGGAGCCTGTCCTCTCTGGGGCAGGGAGCCTCATCTCAGACTGAGAACCAGCCAGGTCTCTCTCTCTGCTCTACAAACGTCCCTCTCTCTTGCTCGTTCTCCCTCCCTCTCCCCTTATCTCTTTCCCCCCCATCTCTCCATCTGTGTTCTCATATGCCTCCAATCGCTCTCTGCCTCATCTAACATCCACTCCGTCTACTCTCAGACAGCCTGCTTTATCAGCCCAATGTACATCTCACACACACACACACACACACACACACACACACACACACACACACACACACACACACACACACACACACACACACACACACACACACACACACACACACACACACACACACACACACACACACACACACACACACACACACACACACACAGAGAGAGATATTGTTACTGGTGTTGACTGCCATCTGCTGGTCTAATTAAAGATCACATTAATTCAGAACTTGTTGCCACATGAGACAAAACAAAACATTTCATGCACAATCAAACAAAGACCGAACGGTGCTTACCCTTCTGGTCAGGGGCAGGGATGTCTCCATCTCTGTTGGTTAAAAGAGAAAGGAAATGATAAGTACATCCCAAGACGTTATCAAAATGGAATTAAGAGAATACAACTTCAGTTTATGGACCAGTGGGGGAGGGGATTATGGGTGTGGAGAAGAGGGGGTGGAGCTGAACTGTCCAGCTGCAGACCCATCTCTGTCTTCACTTCCTCTCTCAGATGTACAGACAAATGCTCATTCAACTGAGGCACAAAAACAGGAAGTGGAGAAGCTGCCAAAATCTCACGTTCATGACATCAGCCCATCCTCCAGTGTGGTGTGGAACCCCCACCCCATACATACTGACCCAGTTTTACACACTAGCGTTGGACGGCTGGTACTGCAAAGCCATGGAAAGGAACTGGCCGATAATAGTGCTTGTGATCATAAACCGTAAGTTCTTAAAGAGACAGTATCAGAAAACATCAAAAGTTGATCTAACATCAAGACACAAAGGGAAGGGTTTTGCAGTTAGCAGTGTTACAGGTTTATATAACCCATAATAATGTGTATCATCCAGAGGTTGTCTCTCAGCCTCAGACAAAGCGTGCCGCTTGGTGATTCAGTCTGTGACTTGTGTGAACAAGTTCAGCATGCACAGAGAACTAGGTCAACAGTATGTATTTTTTTTATTTTACTCCAACGTAAAAATACTGCCCTTAGGTGATCAAAAGCCAGAGTAGACTCAAGTGTAGTCTTTAGTCCCTTACCACAGAGGAGATTAGGAATATAGTAAAAACACTTTACTAAGTTGGCATGTGTTTACAACCTCTTTGATAATAAGAAAGTAATTAATCATGATAACTGTGCATGGTGCCTGCAGATAAGGTCCTGAAACAATGATTGAATTGTGACCAAAATGCATAGGCCATTTCTAGTTCTGTGTCGTGAATATTGTCACTCTTTTAGATTTAATGAAACCTGACAAGCTAGTGGTCCTCATCCTCATTGTCCTCAGACAGGAGTACAGGAAAAACTGTTTACTTTTCAAGGTCAATGTTCGACACAGCCAACAGGTTTCTGTATCACAACACAACTGTTATACATTTCCATGGCAGTCATATTCACACATGTACTCTGCCCGTGACTTTCTGTCACGCCCTGATCTGTTTCACCTGTCTTTGTGATTGTCTCCACCCACCTCCAGGTGTCACCCGTTTTCCCCATTATTCCCAGGGTATTTATTCCTGTGTTCTCTGTTTGTCTGTCAGTTCACCTTGTCTTGTTTAGTCAACCAGCGTGTTTTTCCGTGCTTCTGCTTTTTCCCTGTCTGCTTTTCTAGTCTTCCTGGTTTTGACCTTTTGCCTGCCGTGACCTTGAGCCTGCCTGCCTCCCTGTACCGTTTGGAACTCTGACCTGGTTATGAATTTTTGCCTGTCCTCAACCTGCCCCTTGTTGTTTAATAAATATCAGAGACTCAAACCATCTGCATCTGGGTCTCGCCCTGTGTTATTATACTTTCAGCCTCTATCCATCTCTCTGTCAATTCTTTCTCTTTATTTCTCTTTGCCCTCTCTTCAACCCTGGCCTCTCACCATCTCTTACTTCTCTCCCACTCATACAAAACAAAACCCTCCCCTTCCTTTCTTGTCTCTCTCACCCCTTCTCTCTCTGTCTGTGTCTCTGTGGTGCGATAAGGCCACAGTTTTTGCATGTTTCCTACAGCCTTACATGAGCACACTGAAAGCCTGTGAACAAGAGATAGGCAATAGTCAGTTAGTTCTAGTGCTATAGTTTTTGTCACAGCTCCAATTTAGCCTTGTGTACCTCAGTAGGTTAACATATCACACACCTTCAGTCACAACATTAATGATACACTAAACTGTCAAGTATGAGGATAAAACGTTATGCCTTCATGAGGGGTCATTTATTCTGCAGGTATTGTGCATTGTATATTTATGTATACTGAACAAAAATATAAACTCAACATTTCAACGATTTTACTGAGTTACAGTTCATATAAGGAAATCAGTCAATTTAAATAAATACATTTAGGCTCACCTACTCGGGAGCAAGGTCCACCCACTGGGGAAACAGGCCTAGCCAATCAGAATTAGTTTTTCCCCGCAAAAGGTCTTTATTACAGACAGAAATACTCCTCCGTTTCATCAGCTGTCCGTGTGGCTGGTCTCAGATGATCCTGCAGGTGAAGAAGCCAGATGTGGAGGTCCTGGGCTGGCTTGGTTACATGTGGTCTGCGGTTGGACGTACTGCCAAATTCTCCAAAACAACGTTGGAGGCAGCTTATGGTAGAGAAATGAACATTCTATTCTCTGGCAACAGCTCTGGTGGACATTCCTGCAGGGAGCAAGGCCCACCCACTGGGGATCCAGGCCCAGCCAATCAGATGATCCCGCAGGTGAAGAAGGCAGATGTGGTGGTCCTGGGCTGGCTACACGTGGTCTGCAGTTGTGAGGCCGCTTGACCGTACTGCCAAATTCTCTAAAACAACTTATGTTAAAGAAATGAACATCAAATTCTCTGGCAACAGTTCTGGTGGACATTCCTGCAGTCAGCATGCCAATTACACGCTCCCTCAAAACTTGATACATGTGGCATTGTGTTGTGTGACAAAACTGCACATTTTAGAGTGGCCTTTTATTGTCCCCAGCACATGGTACACCTGTGTAATGACCATGCGGTTTAATTGGCTTCTTGATATGCCACACCTGTCAGGTGGATGGATTATCTTGGCAAAGGAAAAATGCTCACTAACAGGGATGTAAACATATTTGTGCACAAAATTTGAGAGAAATAAGCTTTTTGTGTGAATGAAACATTTCTGTGATCTTTTATTTCAGCTCATGAAACATCGGACCAACACTTTACATGTTGCATTTATGTTTTTGTTCAGTATAATTGAATATCTACAATACCAGTCAAAAGTTTGGACACATACCTACTCATTATTTAATACACATTGTAGAATACTAGTGAAGACATCAAAACAATGAAATAACACATATGGAATCATGTAGTAACCAAAAAAGTGTTAAACAAATGTTTGAGATTCTTCAAAGTACCCACCCATTGCCTTGATGACAGCTTTGCACACCGTTCGCATTCTTTCAACCAGCTTCATGGGGTAGTCACCTGGTACGCATTTCAATTAGGTGTGCCCTGTTAAAAGTTAATTTTTGGAATTTCTTTCCTTCTTTATGCATTTAAGACAATCAGTTGTGTTGTGACAAGGAATACAAGGTATACAGAAGATAGCCCTATTTGGTAAAAGACCAAGTCCATATTATGACAAGAACAGCTCAAATAAGCAAAGAGAAATGACAGTCCATCATTATTTTAAGACAGGAAGGTCAGTCAATACAGAACATTTCAAGAACTTTGAAAGTTTCTTCAAGTGCAATCACAAAAACCATCAAGCGCTACAGTATGATGAAACTGGCTCTCATGAGGACCGCCACAGGAAAGGAAGACCCAAAGTTACCTCTGCTGCAGAAGATAAATTCATTAGAGTTACCAGCCTCAGAAATTGCAGCCCAAATAAATGCTTCACTGAGTTCAAGTAACAAACACATCTCACCATCAACTGTTCAGAGGAGAATGCGTCAATCAGGCCTTCATGGTCGAAATTGCTGCCAAGAAACCACTACTAAAGGACACCAATGAGAAGAAGAGACTTGCTTGGGCCAAGAAACACGAGCAATGGACATTAGACCGGTGGAAATCTGTCCTTTGGTCTGATGAGTCCAAATTTTAGATTTTTGGTTCCAACCGCTGTGTCTTTGTGAGACAGAGTAGGTGAACGGATGATCTCCACATGTGTGGTTCCCACCGTGAAGCATGGAGGAGGAGGTGTGATGGTGTGCGGTTGCTTTGGTGGTGACACTGTCGGTGATTTATTTAGAATTCAAGGCACACTTAACCAGCATGGCTACCACAGCATTCTGCAGCGATACGCCATCCCATCTGGTTTGCACTATCATTTGTTTTTCAACAGGACAATGACCCAACACACCTCCAGGCTGTGTAAGGCCTATTTGACCAAGAAGGAGTGTGATGGAGTGCTACATCAGATGACCTGGCCTCCACAATCACCCGACCTCAACCCAATTAAGATGGTTTGGGATGAGTTGGACCTCAGAGTGAAGGAAAAGCAGCCATCAAGTGCTCAGCATATGAGGGAACTCCTTCAAGACAGTTGGAAAAGCATTCCAGGTTAAGCTTGTTGAGAGAATGCCAAGAGTGTGCAAAGCTATCATCGAGACAAAGGGTGGCTACTTTGAAGAATCTTAAATTGTTTTTTGTTTGTCACATCGATATAAATGATTCGGGAGGCAGACGCAGGAATGCGTAATATGGGTTTTTATTAAGCCCCAAATTACGGCAACGAAGACCAAACAAACACATAACAAAAACACAGGGTTGAAACCCAAACAAAAGAGCGAGGAGTATCTCGAATAAATAACACAAGCGCACAATGATTATCACACGGGACGAGACCCGTAATCATCTGCACAATCCACAAGGGCACAAAAACCCAAAACACACAGCACAGGTACTTACACGCACCAACGGCCATAGTAACAATAATGGACAGCACCATGGTGAACAAAGGGCACATATATACAAACACAATCAGTGGGAATAGGGGCCAGGTGTGAGCAATGAAAGTTCCAGAGGAATCCGTGACATTGTTTAACACTTTTTGGGTTACAACATGATCCCATATGTGTTATTTCAAAGTTTTGATGTCTTAACTATTATTCTACAATGTAGAAAGTAGTACAAATAAAGAAAAACCCTGGAATGAGCTGGTGTGTCAAACTTTTGACTGGTACTGTATATATGTCAGCACTTCGGTGACACTCAAGCCTCTTCAGTGATTTGAGCGTTGAATTGTCTAACCAGAATGTTGATTATTTAAGTCAGTGGCAAAAGGGTGTGGCATGGTGGCAAGGTGCCAAATGTGTCTTGTTTCTCCAGCAGCCTGTGGTGTGATAGAAAACCAGGAAACCACAATAACTATTGACCTAGTGTTCCCCTTGGATATAAGTCACCATCTATCACCTTTAACTGCCCTGGGGCTCATGGTTACTCACCACACAAACACTATTCATCATTTACTACACAAAGGGGACAATGTAGAACGTTTTCTACATTTCTACAACTACATTTTACGGTATAAAACATTACAATAATTGTAGTAACACTGTGGTTACAGAAGTGATATGGGTTAAAAAATAAATAGTCCTTGACTATCAAGCTTCACTGGAAAAAGTCCCAATAGCCTAATTCAAGACGATTATATGATACATGGTATGGTATATACCATATATGGTATATTATTTGGTACATCGATGCTCCTATACATATAACAACGAAGCTAGTTTACCTTTACTATATTCAAGCACTTTCACATGGCAGGTGTTTAATGAAGAACGACCTGGCTGGCACGCTTTTAAACAGCTGAAACAATGCATCTTGAGACAAAATAGCCTAACTCTGGCAGTGAAAAATGCAGTGGTGAAGGACGGATACACGCAAGTGGTTTCGTTTTCAAGTTAAAAGAGACGGTTTTATTGAGAACCCAAAAATGATTGTTGCATTGTGTTGGCCTACAGAATAACATCGTTCTATAGTTGTAACTCGCCGTATAGCCATATTGCTTGGGCGATGGGCATGTTTGTGTTATGATCAGTCAACAACACAGCATCTTGTGCGTTACAACGCGATCATGGCGTCCCCTCTCACTTTTGGGGTCTGTCTTCAATAAAATAAAAATACATGGTTGCAACTATTTTGGGTCTTATATGTTTTTTTATAAATCGAGAACTAAGTTACCAGCTAAGGGTAGCAAGCAGCAACAACAAAGGAAGAGCTCTTTCCGGATTCGACAGAACATTGCGGCGCACATATTTGTCAGTGTGAATGCAACCTCATGCATATATAGGCTACGTGCAAGACTAAATCTCGCCATTATTTGGCTATGTATTTAAGATGCTTACCCTTCATCCAGGTTACAAGCGGCTCCGCAGCTCGCCATCCTCGCCACCATCATGTGCCCTTTGAGGAACTTAAACCTTAGGTTTTGATTTGGTCGTTTTTGCTTCACGGTCGTGATGTTCCGTGATAGCACCTGCCTGTCTCTCTGTCAGAAATCATCTCCTTTTAAAATTATACCTTGACTTTACATCAAATAGGACGATGTAAGCTCTCAAAACAAATACACTCTCCCATAGTAGGCATAGGTTTAGTTTAGGCTAAAATATGCTGATTTTACTACCATGTAGTACATGGATGTCTTATTGTCTACAATTCAAAATGATTTAGAAATAGCTGCAAAAGCTCAGCCCTGGAGCAATAAAAGTGCGCACGAACAGCTCAGTGGGAGGAGTATATTATCCCGCCAATTAGTTTGGGCCAATGATTTACATAACTCTAGTCCGCTTTTTCATTGAAACAAGACGCCTGGCTGCATGGCTCTTCTGGGTTTCTTTCCCGTCAATTCTGATCAATGAGAACTCTGATTACTATGGTGGGGACATTACATATATACCACAAGGAAGATTATCTGGGCTGCCAAAATGATTTTAATTATTGAAGATGACTAAAGTTTACAGCTTTCATGCTAAAATACGGCTACTGATACTAAAATAAATTGTCATACTGCTGCCACATTGTATTAAATGGGCAGACCTTTTGATATCTAGGCGTTAAGTTGTAGATATTTCTCACCCTTTCTTTGTAACATTGTATCTATATCTAGGGGACTCCCGAATGGCGCAGCGGTCTAATGCACTGCATCTCAGTACTTGAGGCGTCACTATAGACACAGCCTGGATACGAACCAGGGTATCACAACCGGCCGTGATTGGGAGTCCCATGGGGCGGCGCACAATTGGCCCAGCGTCGTCCGGATTTGGCCGGTGTATGTCATCATTGTAAATACGAATTTGTTCTTAACCGACTTGTCTAGTTAAATAAATGTTAAATAACCCAAAGTAGGTCAAGTCAATGGTCTCGTGTCAAAAGTTCATTTTTTTGCGGGAAAATATAAACCCGTAAGTCTGCAGTACACGAAACCAACCACTAGATATCGCAATCTACAATAAGAAAAACACAATGTTCTTTTGCCAGAGAAGTTCCCAGTTAACTATTTCTTGATCACGTCTATTGGCCAGTTCATCTTTACTTGAATAGAAAACCTAGAAGGCCTATCGCTAGTCTATTCTACAGAGTGAGAGTGTGCTGTGTGTGGGTGCCCCCCTCCCCAGCTCTTTCGGCTTTCCTGTCTTTCTCTGTGTGTGATGTCCAGGAACAGAGGAATGAGTGCAAGATCAAGGGCTTTCCTATCGATCTGGTGCTCATTTGGAGTGGATGAGTGAATCTCGTCTCCCATCTCTCCTTCTCCGGGACTACAGTTACTTGCACGTGTGTCTGTGTATGTGTCTGTCTGTGTCTGTGTGTATATATGTGTGCGGCAACAGACAGTGACAGAGAGTTGGAACAAACCGGGTGACCACAGATAAATTATACAGGTCTACAACCCTACAGGGAGAACTCAGCCCCTCAATGCAGGGACAAGACACACATTGAGCTGAGGCTGGATCAATACCTTGCCTGCCTGAGCTGCTGTGCTGGAGGAATCCAGAGAGGAGAGGAGACCTGAGTGGAGATCTGGGGGAGAGAGAGAAAGAGGCCTCTGGCTGCTCTGAGTGCTCTGTAATCTGTGTTGATGTACAGGGGCAGGGGAGAGGACTCTCAATCCACTGAAATTGCACTCTCATCCATTCATACTTCTCCTCTGGTGTAGAGTAACTGGAGAGAGGATTATACACACAGGCTGGGTCTTAATCTAGTGAAGTTGTTCTCACCCACTCCCACACCTGATGCTCACTCAGGGAAATCCACTTGTCAAACACACAGTCACAGTTTCCTGGGGGGACGCCCCTAGTATCTGTTGGTCTGGTGAAACACAACAGTAAGATTGCAAATGTTTAAGTAAATCCATGTCAAAATACCAACAGACCCTGTCCCTGGCCATGTGGACTGGAAACATACATTATGGATTTCAACAACTAAGTATGTGAGTAGATAAGTATAATGCATTGAGACAGGGTCCCTGGAACAAGGAATAAGCCTTTCTTTGTTTGAATGCTAAAGCAGCGGTGGGTAAGACAGGGCTTTTTAGGATGGACAGACCAGTTTGGAAAGAATGATGTCACCTACTCGAGGGGGTTAATTTGACCCTTGTTGTTCTGGGAAGAGGGCTGCTATCCCATTATCACACACACACAGGCATACACATACACACACACACACACACACACACACACACACACACACACACACACACACACACACACACACACACACACACACACACACACACACACACACACACACACACACACACACACACACACACACACATTATATATAACGAGGTATCCTCTTACTCTGGAGACAAGGGATGTCGTTTCCTCTCAACTCAGTTCCATTTCAATAGGCTCAGGGTTAATGATCATTGAACAGTGAACAAAAGATGCAGGTCTGCTGCACCCCTAAACACATCTAGCTATAGACTGTCTGACAGGGTCTGGACAAGATCCAGTCTTTTCAGTCTAGAGATGAGCCGTTGAGTCATGTCTCACAGTACTGAAGTTCACCGGTTAAAATATCCCCATAACAAAAGAGAGAGATACAGTACACATTTCAAGTGTGCAGGCCCATGCATGGGCTCTTTAAGTGAGATTCCAGAGTTGGTCCCCAGATCATCTTTAAGTTATCTTTCATATGTCAACTTTATGTTAATGGGGCTGACTTGTGGCATTCATGCAGTTATATGTGTGTCCCAAGGGCTGTGTGTGTGTGGATATGACACCTACACACTGATACTAAAGAGAGATCTAGACTTTGGTAACAGTCTCTCTCCCACCACAGAGGACTGGCTTTAATTGTTGTGCGTTCTCACATATTAACAGATTTCCTGTCTCTTGGCGTCCGTAAAAATGGGATGGAAGGATGGAGACAGTAATTTAGGAAGGAAGAAAAAAGAGAGAAGTCAGCATGGTCCCAAGGGAACTTTGATGTGAGTAACTCACCCCTCTCTCACCCTCCATCACAAACAACTTACATTTTTCCCCCTTTTTCCCACTGTATCTCTCTCTCTCTCTGACTTCCTCTTTCCTTCTCTCTCTCTCTCTCTCTCTGTTGTTGATTCTATGTTTCTGAGCCTTCAGGGAAGTTGGTGCATTCACAGAGGCGACCGTGGGATGAGTCCCAGTATGGGACGTGGGCGTTGGAAGGATGAGACATGGATGAAGGACGCAGTCTGGCACCCTGGACCCTCCCTCCCCCCTCCCTCCATGTGTGAGTTAACTCAGCGTAGGCAGGGGTTCAAAAGTCCCCCAGCCCCCCTATCACCACCCCCACACACACCATCCTGAATCCTAACACATGGAGAAGAATATCCTATATTTAACCACCTGGCTCTGTGGCGAGAGCTGTGTGTGTGTTTGTGTGTGTGTGTGTGTGCACGCTCGTGCATGTGTGTATATGTTAGAGTGTACGCAAAATGTAACTATCTACAGCAGAGAGAATGCGTGTAAGCGAGAGTTTATATATGCATGCGATTATGTGTGTAGCCTAAGCACTGAGTCATCTGCAGCTGGGCGTGTAGGTGGACTGCCAGGGTGTCTGACAGGGGGTGAGGGTGTCCCTGTGCTCGGGTGGTTTTAGGGGCTTTCTACGCCCCGGGCCGGTTGCGTCTACTTCTGCCCACTCAATTCCCTCTGACAGGATTTTCCCCCACTAAATCTAGTGTCTGTGAGTTTGTGAATTGTTTCTCCAGGCCATGGAATCCCCCTCCGGTAGGTCTTACCTTACTCTGTGGGTGAGAGAGCTTCAGCAATTAAGAAGACCTGATGAGCATGTCTCTCTCCCTGTGTTCCCCCTCCCTCCCCTTAGGTAGTGACTCTGCACTCAGTGAGGAGACTAATACGGTGGCTGATATGTTGGAAATTGCATCATCTTACCCTATTCAATGTGCAGGAACAATGACCTTTGATCCTTGACACATGACCACAGAGTATGTCATCAGGTCAGACACAATCACCTATTTTATCATCATGGACTGTCTTTGAGTTTAATTTTACTGTGCGTATGTTCTGCCTCTTTAAATGTGAGAAAATAATTCAAAGCACAGTATTCTCAAATTGAACAAACAACATTTACAAGCAAACTTATTCAATGTTTAATATGGGTCCAACGGAACAGCTTTCCCTGACAGAAAAATGCCCGTTTGAGAGACAATGAGCTTGTACTCTGTGGATCGGGGAGTAAATCTTCAAAGAGTCTTCCCCCAACTGGTTTGTGATTCCTGGCAGACACTCGTTGCCTGTCGCTGGCAACCCAAACAAACCTGGGAGACAAGGGAGAATGGGAGCGAGAGAGGCGAGTAAGGGGTTGACAGAACAGACAGGTGTGGCAGGTGTGTGTTTGTGTTATAGTGTGTATGTGTATGTGTCCATGTAAAAACTGAATGGCCAGATGTGCCAGGAAGGCAGAGAGAAGGAATAACAGAGGAAGGGTATGGTCCAGAGGGAATTGTCACACTAAAAGAGAGAGAAACCAGTAGACAGAGATAGAGAGTGTGTATGTGTGTGTGCGAGCGAGCGAGAGACTAATGGTTCTTTATTGAAAGAGAAATGTGTTTTACATGGGAAGTTTTATCTTCTAGGTTTTCCCCTCCACAGCTCTGTTAGGAGGAGAGCATGGTAGTGTATCTTTCAGCAGAGATCAAGAGAAAGGAAAACACAGAGATATAGGAAGAGGGGCAGAGAGACTTTTACTGAATGTCAAGCTATCGCTTCTGCTCACAACAACATGTCGTCAATATGCCTAACTGTAAGGTAATTGCCACAATCATGACTAAACATTAAGCCATACATTCAGATGAATGGTAGCTCTGATGAGACCAATCACAAAGCAGAAATGATCAGTTGACTTCCCCCTAGTCCGACTCCTAACCCTCACCATTTGGGTGTAAAATGCAAAACTGAACTTAGATCAGCGTCTAGTGGCAACTGCTCTGCCTAAGTTGGACCCCTCCTCCCTCCCCTTCTCACTTCTTTAACAAGATTTTAGCTTCCTCTTTTCTGAAAAGAGAGAGTTTAGCTTCTCTCTTCAAAGGAAGGCCAAGCTTTGATTAATCTCCAAGCCAAGGAACATACAAATGTGAGTGGAAGAGCAACAAACACACACCACACACGTGCACACACGCGCACACACACACACACGCACACACACACACGCGCACGCACGCGCACGCAAGTACACACAGCCCAAAGCTCTGAGCCGGCAGGGCGATAAGAGTAGGGAAGTATGTGGGTGTGAAATAGCTGTGGTGTGGGACTTTCTGGATTCACACAATTTACTCTGTGTTTTTTAAATGCAGGTCCTATTTATTACAGTCTAAACTAATGGGAATCCGTGAACGCTGTATTCACCCACGCAGCATCCTGCCATTCTTTACTTAATGTAGCACAGACATCACACACACGCACACGCACACACACACACACACACACACACACACACACACACACACACACACACACACACACACACACACACACACACACACACACACACACACACACACAGAACAAGCGAAGCAAACCCACATGAAACACAGAAACAGATACATACAATATAAACACACATAATGCATGTTGAATGATCTTAAACAAACACAGATTCTCTACACATATGCTCAACACATGTTCACACACACACCAGGGCCGTCTGACAGAGATCTCAGGGTGAACACAGAAGCATTAGCAGAGTAAAGTACAGTACTCCATTCATCCAGAGTAGTGCTGTATTCTGCGGTCCTTCAGTGGACCAAAGGGAGTAGGATGATGTTGTCCTGAGACACTGATCTGAACTCATGTTTCCATTTCCCCCCTTGATTTAATGTCAGGATTTGGAGAGGATGCGCTGATCCTAGATCTGTGCCAATGGGCAGGATTAGAACAGAGAGAGACACAGAGAGCCATCTATTAGTAAAGCTGATGGCCTGACAAGGCTGCTTTTGTCCATAATTAATGCAGACGTGATAAGCGTGCCATGGAACATGGAGCGGACTATACATCAATAATGGGGGTAATGGACCCTGTAAGGCTGCATTATCAAGTACAGCACAAGAGGCCCTTGTGTCAAATGAATAGCACTTATGTTTAGGGGAGTGATTTGTTCTCTGTTCACTCATTAGACAGAATAGTCCAGTGGTTCCCAAACGGCGCCTCCCCCCCCCGAACTCAGTCCGGCTTTAAACTTACTCTGCCCCCCAACCCATCTCTCACGTGTGTACATTATCTCTCTCTCTCTCTCCTTTCTCTCTTTCTCAGTGCAGGCCAGGAACACTCTATATTCAGCCATTTTCTTTTTACATCCAGAAAATTAACATCAGAGTACATCTTTCTTTGGTTTTTCATAAAAAATACTTAATGTTCCCAATTTGTGTGATCTGTTGGTTGAAAGCTCTCTAGAGACAGAGAGGGAGAGAGAAACATAGAGAAACATACAGGGGGAGAGAGAAACAGTCAGGGGGAGAGAGAAATATAGAGAAACAGTAGAGACGGGGGAGAGAAACATACAGGGGGAGAGAGAAATATAGAGAAACAGTAGAGAGGGGGAGAGAAACATACAGGGGGAGAGAGAAATATAGAGAAACAGTAGAGACGGGGGAGAGAAACATACAGGGGGAGAGAGAAATATAGAGAAACAGTAGAGACGGGGGAGAGAAACATACAGGGGGAGAGAGAAATATAGAGAAACGGTAGAGACGGGGGAGAGAAACATACAGGGGGAGAGAGAAATATAGAGAAACGGTAGAGAGGGGGAGAGAAACATACAGGGGGAGAGAGAAATATAGAGAAACAGTAGAGACGGGGGAGAGAAACATACAGGGGGAGAGAGAAATATAGAGAAACAGTAGAGACGGGGGAGAGAAACATACAGGGGGAGAGAGAAATATAGAGAAACCGTAGAGACGGGGGAGAGAAACATACAGGGGGAGAGAGAAATATAGAGAAACAGTAGAGACGGGGGAGAGAAACATACAGGGGGAGAGAGAAATATAGAGAAACAGTAGAGACGGGGGAGAGAAACATACAGGGGGAGAGAGAAATATAGAGAAACAGTAGAGAGGGGGAGAGAAACATACAGGGGGAGAGAGAAATATAGAGAAACAGTAGAGACGGGGGAGAGAAACATACTGGGGGAGAGAGAAATATAGAGAAACAGTAGAGACGGGGGAGAGAAACATACAGGGGGAGAGAGAAATATAGAGAAACAGTAGAGACGGGGGAGAGAAACATACAGGGGGAGAGAGAAATATAGAGAAACAGTAGAGACGGGGGAGAGAAACACACAGGGGGAGAGAGAAATATAGAGAAACAGTAGAGACGGGGGAGAGAAACATACAGGGGGAGAGAGAAATATAGAGAAACAGTAGAGAGGGGGAGAGAAACATACAGGGGGAGAGAGAAATATAGAGAAACAGTAGAGACGGGGGAGAGAAACATACAGGGGGAGAGAGAAATATAGAGAAACAGTAGAGACGGGGGAGAGAAACATACAGGGGGAGAGAGAAATATAGAGAAACGGTAGAGACGGGGGAGAGAAACATACAGGGGGAGAGAGAAATATAGAGAAACGGTAGAGACGGGGGAGAGAAGCATACAGGGGGAGAGAAACAGTCAGGGGGAGAGAGAAACAGAGGGGGAGAGCTGAGGGCTCATTTATTTACACTGACTGGCGAAGAGCATGCAGCACTTTGTGGTGGGTTTCAGGGAAAGACAGAGAGTGGGCGAGACTGATGCAGGAAGTGGTAGAAATGATAGATGATGGAGAGGAGGAGAAACAGTCAAAGAGTAATAGATAAGAGGCTAAATGAGAGAGGGGAGGGGAAATGTGAACTTCTGACAAGTCATGACATTTTGCATTTTAGTCATTTAGTAGACGCTCTTATTCAGAGCGATTTACAATTAGTGCACTCATCTTAAGATAGCTAGGTGACACAACTACATATCTCAGGCATAGCAAAAAAGTAGTTAACAGCAAAGTCAATGCTAGTAGGAAAAGACAAGTGAAGGTATTTATTTATTTATTTAAGATACTCTGTGGGATTTATTTAAGATACTCATGAATAAGCACTTTTTGGACAATTACAAAGCAAGCCAACATTTTAAGGAATTTCAACGATTTTATCTAGCTATGGTTTTGGATGAGTAACTCGACGAACGAGGAACAGTATAATTGTTACTATAATGGTCATAGCAGGGCCTAATCCTGATATGACTGTACAGGCCACTAAGCTGCTATTGATTGTGTATTTGTTTATCTGTTTAAAGCAGAGGGCCCTGGTATCACATATCCATAATAGAGGCCAATTACGGCTAGAAATATGAGGCTGCATAAATTAGTCTCGTTGATGTTCACCTTCCACTGAATTCACGTCATAATGCTCCAGTAATTGAATTTGGCACATTGTGCATTAGCCGTTGTTTATGAGAAACGGACTGGTGGGCTAGGAGTCTTTTAGAAATACAAAAATAGATGACAGAAAATGTAAGATTTGTTTGAACTGGCTTCTATAGAAACTTGAAGCAAGGAATCCTAAACAAAATGAATATGTTTAAGGCTCTTTGACTTGAAGACTGATTTATTATTCATATTTATTTAGGCCTATTCCACAATACGGTCAACTGAGCCTGAGATTACCAACACTTAACATGATAGTGTTACAGTAGGCTATAGCCTAAGAGGACTACCTACACCGTAGGCGTTGTTCTAGTCAATGTGATAAACCAGGTCAAACTGCAGGGTCCCATTGCCATCATTTACTGGTTGGTAAAGTAGGCCTATAGGCATGAATAGAAATTGATTGACCAACCATTGACATAAGACATACTTTCTTATTAATTAATGAGCTATAGCCTCGGCTACACTTTAGGCTTAGATTAGAATATATTATATGAATGCTGTTTTATGGTTGCTTCCATAACTGCGTTCTCTGGGGTCTTCCATATGGTAATGTGAGTCAGACACTCTCTTAATAGGACCCATTGTAAACCACACTGACATAGCCATTCATTTTTAATGAAGCGAGTTCTGTCGGTTCCTCCTTTTAACGGCACCTTAATTTAATGGTTAAAGTAGATTACAATAGATGTGTGCCAATCCCTTTAATACACTTTTCTGTGAATGAATTAAAAACTGCCTTTATTTAAGTCTTTATTTCTCAAATGTGATGTGAAGTCCAGATTCCGTAACTCCATGAGGGTTTTACACTTATGTAATAGAATTTTCTTTACACACAAATTCAGTTAGAAAACGAGACAACAACACTATAACATTTAATGAATAAACAATGTAATTATGTCAACAATGCTTTAAACTACAAAATATAGATTTAAGTATAAAAAATACTTGATTTGTCTGTTTCACAAAATGTAGTACGGGGCCAACAACGACAAAGTATTTTAGTCCTGGATCCTGGCATGTCATTTCACAGTTCTCCAAACTCTCCTTAGGAACCCTTTCTTCTTGGGAGATCTGCGAAGGTCACCCGAAAGATAAGAAGTATTTTAATATTCACCTTCAAATCCGCTATATTCTTTGGAGAGTGTACATGTGACATTGCGACATGTACATTGACTCACTTGTTTGGAGGCTAAGTTTCTCCTCAGGTGTCAATAATAAACCGAAAGGTTGCAAGATCGAATTCCCAAGCTGACGAGGTAAAAATCTGTCATTCTGCCCCTGAACAAGGCAGTTAACCCACTGTTCCTAGGCCATCATTGAAAATAAGAATTTGTTCTTAACTGACTTGCCTAGTTAAATAAAGGTAATATATATTTATTTTTTTATTTAAAAAAATAAACAGTGAACAGACAAATAGCACAACAGTAGGGACTCACTAAACAGCATCTGTGTGACTTACAAACTGTAATTGTATTCATATAATATAATAACAATAAATGCCATTTAGCAGACGCTTTTAACAAAAACATTTTACGTATGGATGGTCCCGAGAGTCAAACCCACAACCCTGGCGGTGCAACTGCCATGTTCTACCAACTGAGCCATACAAGACCATATAGAGCTTACCCTTTTCCATATGCACTTCCGTTTCTAGCATTTTGCCTACCTTGTGGTCAAAACATTGCAGTGGCCCTCCTCTTGGCAGTGGGGAGAAAAATGTGCAGCTTTAAATCTGATTTCATGCAGTTCTACACATTTTGCCATGGGATGGAGAGAACATTTAGCAGTTTTAAAGCAAATTTCCTGCAATTTTTTACATTTCGCCATGACTTATGCCATGTTCATATGATCTGAGTGAAAGGGACCAACAAAATCAATGGGGGCCCCCTGGAGGTCAGGGCCACTGGGCATGGGGCTTTCGTGCCCGGTTAGTAATTCGGCTATGATTATTAAAAGGTTTAGATAGCTGACTAGACTAACTTACCAAGCAATCCATAAAACGTTATCTGACATGAGCTAATTGAGTGACTGTCAGGGACTGACATAACACATTTAGAAATGGCAAGTTGCGCCTTCTACTATCATATCTACTAACAGAAAGTTGTGTCTTCTACTATCATATCTACTAACAGAAAGTTGAGTCTTCTACTATCATATCTACTAACACAAAGTTGAGTCTTCTACTATCATATCTACTAACAGAAAGTTGAGTCTTCTACTATCATATCTACTAACAGAAAGTTGAGTCTTCTACTATCATATCTACTAACAGAAAGTTGTGTCTTCTACTATCATATCTACTAACAGAAAGTTGAGTCTTCTACTATCATATCTACTAACAGAAAGTTGAGTCTTCTACTATCATATCTACTAACAGAAAGTTGAGTCTTCTACTATCATATCTACTAACAGAAAGTTGTGTCTTCTACTATCATATCTACTAACAGAAAGTTGAGTCTTCTACTATCATATCTACTAACACAAAGTTGCGTCTTCTACTATCATATCTACTAACAGAAAGTTGTGTCTTCTACTATCATATCTACTAACAGAAAGTTGAGTCTTCTACTATCATATCTACTAACACAAAGTTGCGTCTTCTACTATCATATCTACTAACAGAAAGTTGTGTCTTCTACTATCATATCTACTAACAGAAAGTTGAGTCTTCTACTATCATATCTACTAACACAAAGCTGCCTCTTCTACTATCATATCTACTAACAGAAAGTTGAGACCTGACTGAATCCCGAAAATAATGTATATATTTTCGGGGGGTTGGGGGGCACTGATTATGCCTAGAAATGGCACTGTCCCCATGACCTCTGATCCTACAACACCTGCAGGTCTGTTATCGATGGCAGAGGAACTTTTCAGCCACCATACTGTGGAGATATTGAAGCACAGCTCCTTGTACTCCCAAAGTGGTCCCAGAGCATTTCATATTATTCTGTGGATCCGGAAAGTATTCAGACCACTTTTTCCACAATTTGTTAAGTTGGTCTTATTCTAAAATTGATTCAATAATTTGTTTTCCCCTCATCAATCCACACACAATACCCCATAATGACAAAGTGAAAACAGGTTTGTGTGCAAATTTATAAAAAAAATTAAAACAGAAATACCTTATTTATGTAAGTATTCAGACCCTTTACTATGAGACTCGAAATTGAGCTCAGGTGCATCCTGTTTCCATTGATCATCCATGAGATGTTTCTACAAGGAGTCCATCTGTGGTAAATTCAAATGATTGAACATGATTTGGAAAGGCACACACCTGTCTATATAAGGTCCCGCAGTTGACAGTGCATGTCAGAGCAAAAACCAAGTCATGTGGGTTGAAGGAGTTGTCCGTAGAGATCTGAGACAGGATCGTGTTGAGGCACTGATCTGGGAAAGGTTAACAAAACATTTCTGCAGCATTGAAGGTCCCCAAGACCACAGTGGCCTCCATCATTCTTAAATGGAAGAAGTTTGGAACCACCAAGACTTTTCCTAGAGCTGGACGCCCGGCCAAACTGAGCAATCGGGGGAGAAGGGCCTTGGTCAGGGAGGTGACCAAGAACCTGATGGTCACTCTGACAAAGTTCCTCTGTGGAGATGGGAGAACCTTCCAGAAGGACAACCATCTCTGCAGCACTCCACCAATCAGGCCTTTATGGTAGAGTTGCCAGACGGAAGGCACTCGCCAGTAAAAGGTATGACAGCCTGCTAGGAGTTTGCCAAAAGGCACCTAAAAGACTCTCAGACCATGAGAAACAAGATTCTCTGGTCTGATGAAACCAAGATTGAACTCTTTGGACTGAATGCCAAGCGTCACGTGTGGAGGGAAACAGGCACCGCTCATCACGTGGCCAATACCATTCCTACGGTGAAACATGGTGGTGGCAGCATCATGCTGTGGGGATGTTTTTCAGCGGCAAGGACTGGGAGACTAGTCAGGATTGAGGGAAAGATGAACAGAGCAAAGTACAGGGAGATTCTTGATGAAAACCTGCTCCAGAGCACTCAGGACCTCAGACTGGGGCGAAGGTTCACCTTCCAACAGGACAACGACTCTAAGCAGACAATGACCCTCTTGGCATTCTCTCAACCAGCTTCACCTGGAATGCTTTTTCAACAGTCTTGAAGGAGTTCCCACATATGACGAGCCCTTGTTGGCTGCTTTTCCTTCACTCTGTGGTCCAACTCATCCCAAACCATCTCAATTGGGTTGAGGTCAGGCGATTGTGGAGGCCAGGTCATCTGATGTAGCACTCCATCACTCTCCTTCTTGGTCAAATAGCCCTTACACAGCCTGGAGGTGTGTTGGGTCATTGTCCTGTTGAAAAACAAATGATCCCACTAAGCGCAAACCAGATGGGATGGCATATCGCTGCAGAATGCTGTGGTAGCCATGCTGGTTAAGTGTGCCTTGAATTCTAAATAAATGACAGACAGTGTCACCAGCAAAGCAACACCACACCTTTTTCAACACTCAATACCGAGTTCCTAACTGCCTCTGAAAGCAACGTCAGCACAAGAACTGTTCGTCGGGAGCTTCATGAAATTGGATTCCATGGCCGAGCAGCCGCACACAAGCCTAAGATCACCATGCGCACCATGCCTATTGGACCTAGACTTGGCGCTCCGGTACCGCTTGCCATGCAGTAGCAGAGAGAACAGTCTATGACTAGGGTGGCTGGAGTCCTTCACCATTTTTAGGGACTTCCTCTGACACTGCCTGGTATAGAGGTCCTGGATGGCAGGAAGCTTGGCCCCTGTGATGTACTAGGCTGTAAACATTACCCTCTGTAATGCCTTGTGGTCGGAGGCTGAGCAGTTGCCATACCAGGCAGTGATGCAACCAGTCAGGATGCTCTCGATGGTGCAGCTGTAGAACCTTTAGAGGATCTGAGGACCCATGTCAAATCTTTTCAGT
This sequence comes from Salvelinus alpinus, assembly GCF_045679555.1. Taxonomy (NCBI): domain Eukaryota; kingdom Metazoa; phylum Chordata; class Actinopteri; order Salmoniformes; family Salmonidae; genus Salvelinus; species Salvelinus alpinus. The sequence goes on from NC_092106.1 coordinate 16,468,349, forward strand.
CTCCTGAGAGGGAATAGGTTTTGTTGTACACTCTTCAAGACTGTCTTGGTGTGGACCATGTTAGTTTGTTGGTGATGTGGACACCAAGGAACTTGAAGCTTTCAATCTGCTCCACTACAGCCCCGTCGATGAGAATGAGGGAGTGCTCGGCCCTCCTTTTCCTGTAGTCCACAATCATCCCCTATCTCTTGATCATGTTAAGGGAGAGGTTTGTTGTCCTGGCATCACACGGCCAGGTCTACGACCTCCCCCCTATAGGCTGTCTCGTCGTTGCTGGTGATCAGGTCTACCACTGTTGTTTCATTGGCAAACTTAATGATGGTGTTGGAGTCGTGCTTGGCCATGCAGTCGTGGGTGAACAGGGAGTACAGGAGGGGACTGAGCACACACCCCAGAGGGGCCCCTGTGTTGAGGATCAGCTTGTCAGATCTATTGTTACCAACCCTTACCACCTGGGGGCGGCCCGTCAGGAAGTCCAGGATCCAGTTGCAGAGGGAGGTGTTTAGTCCCAGGGTCCTTAGCTTAGTGATGAGCTTGAGGGCACTATGGTGTTGAACACTGAGCTGTAGTCAATGAATAGCATTCTCACATGCGTGTTCCTTTTGTCCATTTTGAAAAGGGCAGTGTGGAGTGCAATAAAGATTGCATCATCTGTGGATCTGTTGGGGCGGTATGCAAATTGGAGTGGGTCTAGGGTCTCTAGGATAATGGTGTTGATGTGAGCCATGACCAGCCTTTCAAAGCACTTCATGGCTACAGACGTGAGTGCTATGGGTCAGTAGTCATTTAGGCCGGTTACCTTAGTGTTCTTGGGCACAGGGACTATGGTGGTCTGCTTGAAACATGGGTATAACAGACTCAGTCAGGGACAGGTTGAAAATGTCAGTGAAGACACTTGCAAGTTGGTCAGCGCATGCTTTGAGTACACATCCTGGTAATCCGTCTGGCCCTGTGGCCTTGTGAATGGACCTGTTTAAAGGTCTTACTCACATCGGCTACGGAGAGCGTGATCACACAGTCGTCCGGAATTGCTGATGCTCTCATGCATGCTTAAGTGTTGCTTGCCTCGAAGCGAGCATAGAAGTAATTTAGCTTGTCTGGTAGGCTCGTATCACTGGGCAGCTCGCGGCTGTGCTTCCCTTTGTAGTCTGTAATAGTTTGCAAGCCCTGTCACATCCGATGAGCGTCGGAGCCGCTGTAGTACGATTCGATCTTAGTCCTGTATTGACTTTTTGCCTGTTTGATGGTTCTTCAGAGGTCATAGCAGGATTTTTTATAAGCTTCCGGGTTAGATTCCCGCTCCTTGAATATGGCAGCTCTACCCTTTAGCTTAGTGCAGATGTTGCCTGTAATCCATGGCTTCTGGTTGGGGTATTTACGTACGGTCACTGTGGGGACGACGTCATTGATGCACTTATTGATGAAGCCAGTGACTGATGTGGTGTACTCCTCAATGCCATCGGAAGAATCCCAGAACATATTCCAGTCTGAGCAAGCAAAACATTCCTATAGCTTAGCATCTGCGTCATCTGACCACTTCTTTATTGACCGAGTCACTGGTGCTTCCTGCTTTAGTTTTTGCTTGCAAGTAGGAATTAGGAGGATAGAGTTGTGGTCAGATTTGCCAAATGGAGGGCAAGGGAGAGCCTTGTACACGTCTCTGTGTGTGGAGTAAAGGTGGTCTAGAGTTTTTTTCCCTCCGGTTGCACATTTAACATGCTGGTAGAAATGAGGTAAAACGGATTCAATTTTCCCTGCATTAAAGTCCCCGGCCACTAGGAGCGCTGTCTCTGGATGAGCATTTTCCTGCTCGCTTATGCCAGCATCGGTTTGTGGTGGTAAATAGTCAGCTACGCAGAATATACAGTGGGGAGAACAAGTATTTGATACACTGCCGATTTTGCAGGTTTTCCTACTTACAAAGCATGTAGAGGTCTGTAATTTTTTATCATAGGTACACTTCAACTATGAGAGACGGAATCTAAAACAAAAATCCAGAAAATCACATTGTATGATTTTTAAGTAATTAATTTGCATTTTATTGCATGACATAAGTATTTGATACATCAGAAAAGCAGAACTTAATATTTGGTAGAGAAACCTTTGTTTGCAATTACAGAGATCATACGTTTCCTGTAGTTCTTGACTAGGTTTGCACACACTGCAGCAGGGATTTTGGCCCACTCCTCCCTACAGATCATCTCCAGATCCTTCAGGTTTCGGGGCTGTCGCTGGGCAATACGGACTTTCAGCTCCCTCCAAAGATTTTCTATTGGGTTCAGGTCTGGAGACTGGCTAGGCCACTCCAGGACCTTGAGATGCTTCTTACGGAGCCACTCCTTAGTTGCCCTGGCTGTGTGTTTTGGGTCGTTGTCATGCTGGAAGACCCAGCCATGACCCATCTTCAATGCTCTTACTGAGGGAAGGAGGTTGTTGGCCAAGATCTCGCGATACATGACCCCATCCATCCTCTCCTCAATACAGTGCAGTCGTCCTGTCCCCTTTGCAGAAAAGCATCCCCAAAGAATGATGTTTCCACCTCCATGCTTCACGGTTGGGATGGTGTTCTTGGGGTTGTACTCATCCTTCTTCTTCCTCCAAACACGGTGAGTGGAGTTTAGACCAAAAAGCTCTATTTTTGTCTCATCAGACCACATGACCTTCTCCCATTCCTCCTCTGGATCATCCAGATGGTCATTGGCAAACTTCAGACGGGCCTGGACATGCGCTGGCTTGAGCAGGGGGACCTTGCGTGCGCTGCAGGATTTTAATCCATGACGGCGTAGTGTGTTACTAATGGTTTTCTTTGAGACTGTGGTCCCAGCTCTCTTCAGGTCATTGACCAGGTCCTGCCGTGTAGTTCTGGGCTGATCCCTCACCTTCCTCATGATCATTGATGCCCCACGAGGTGAGATCTTGCATGGAGCCCCAGACCGAGGGTGATTGACCGTCATCTTGAACTTCTTCCATTTTCTAATAATTGCGCCAACAGTTGTTGCCTTCTCACCAAGCTGCTTGCCTATTGTCCTGTAGCCCATCCCAGCCTTGTGCAGGTCTACAATTCTATCCCTGATGTCCTTACACAGCTCTCTGGTCATGGCCATTGTGGAGAGGTTGGAGTCTGTTTGATTGAGTGTGTGGACAGGTGTCTTTTATACTGGTAACGAGTTCAAACAGGTGCAGTTAATACAGGTAATGAGTGGAGAACAGGAGGGCTTCTTAAAGAAAAACTAACAGGTCTGTGAGAGCCGGAATTCTTACTGGTTGGTAGGTGATCAAATACTTACGTCATGCAATAAAATGCAAATGAATTACTTAAAAATCATACAATGTAATTTTCTGGATTTTTGTTTTAGATTCCGTCTCTCACAGTTGAAGTGTACCTATGATAAAAATTACAGACCTCTACATGCTTTGTAAGTAGGAAAACCTGCAAAATTGGCAGTGTATCAAATACTTGTTCTCCCCACTGTAGATGAAAACTCTCTTGGTAAATAGTGTGGTCTACAGCTTATCATGAGATACTCGAGACTTCCGTACAATTAGATTTTGTGCACCAGCTGTTGTTTACAAATATACCTCTTGTCTTACCGGAGGCGGCTGTTCTATCTTGCCGATGCAACGTAAAACTCGCCAACTGTATGTTATTCATGTCGTCGTTCAGCCACGACTCGGTGAAACATAAGATAGTACAGTGTTTAATGTCCCGTTGGTAGGATATACGTGATCGTAGTTCGTCTATTTTGTTATCCAATGACTGTATGTTGGCTAATAGAACTGATGATGAAGGCAGATTACGCACTCGCCGTCGGATCCTTAAAAGGCAGCCCGACCTACGTCCCCGATATCTCCGTCTCTTTCTCCTGCGAATGATGGAGATGAGGGCCTCGTCGGGTGTCTGAAGTAAATCCTTTGCGTCCAATTCGTTAAAACTTCTTAGGGATAGGCGTCCCATCAACGGGACAGTTGTAACCTGCCCAGGTACTGCAGTTGAAAATTAGCCCACTGGCTAAAACCGGCACTTTTACTGAAACGTTGATTAATGTGCACTGTCCCTGTAAAAATAAAATAAACTCAAACTCAAATCATGCAGTGCCATGTGTCATGATCACAGATTTGAGAAAAACAACAAATGTCGGTACATATAAGTGTCTTATATCGGCCGAAAGCTTAAATTCTTGTTAATATAACTGCACTCTCCAATTTACAGTAGCTATTACTGCGAAAAAATGCCTTGCTATTGTTTGAGGAGAGCTCCTAACAACAAAACACTTTTTTCACCGCGATAGGTTTGATAAATTCACCTCTGAAGGTGAAATGTGTACTTACATTCTGAAATTTGCTCTGATTTATCATCCAAAGGGTCCCAGAGATAATATGAAGTGCCGTTTTGTTAGATAAAATCATTTTTCATATCCTAAAAAGGTCCATATAGCATGCACGATCGATTTTGTATTTCCACTCGTTCAATTTGCAAAGAAAGGAATCTGTGAAAATCTAACTCTAAATGTTGTTTCAATCAGTCAAATCACATTCGTATGTATTCCTCAGAGATCCTAGAACGTAACCAGACTTCACTATATCATTAGGAGTGTAGTATATCCTATAGGACACCACATTTGGTCAGAGAGCGACGCCTTCATGGCAAGCCGATGACGCGGGCGGTCTTCACTTGATTGACTGTAACTTCATCAAATAAGCACCAATCGGGGTCAAACAAAGCTAGCTAGATAGCCAATGAGCTGGGCTTTACCCAGTATCTGTCGCAAAATGTTGCTGCTAACCTTGTGCAACATCAAGCCTTTTCCTTTTGGACAAAAATTATAAGAATATGGAGAGTTATGAAGTTATGAAAACTGGGTGTTTTGCAAATGTTGAACTTATAATATGGCTACTAATACTAGAAAAGCTAAATCAAAGTCAAAGTGTACAGATTTGACGATATTCTTGCAGACAAATGTAATGTGAATGTAAATGTCTCCTTCACGATTTGCCCAAATGTACCTGGGTGACTTCACACTAAATGCCATGTAGTTTGCTCATACTTCAAGTTATCCGTCTTTGCACATACACTGCTGCCATCTTGTGGACACCATCGGAATTACAACCATTGTGATGGCTAGATTTGGGACCTTTCTGTTGCATTTCAAAGATGGTGGTAGAAAAAAAAACAGTTGGTTCTTTCTTTGTATTTTCTTCTACCAGATCTATTGTGTTATATTATCCTACATTCAATTCACATTTCCACAAACTTCAAGGTGTTTCCTTTCAAATGGTACCAAGAACATGCATATCCTTGCTTCAGGGCCTGAGCTACAGGCAGTTAGATTTGGGTATGTCATTTTAGGCGAAAATTGGGGCTATCCCTAAGTTTTAAAGAAAAAATATTATTCCAGTACGATGTGAGTAATCGCTGTCCTGATATCTAGAAGCTCTTTTCAGTCAAAAGAGACGGTGGCAGAAACAAAGTTACAAATAACACGAAAAAACACACACAGTAGCACAATTGGTTTGGAAACCGTAAAACGGCAGCCATCTCCTCCGGCGCCATTGTATAGTATTGTCAAAATTATGAATTGAGGCTGGTCTGAGGGCAAAAAAAGGAGGGGGGGGTGCAGCTCAATATTAGGAAGGCGTTCCTAATGTTTGGTATACTTAGTGTAAATATGCTCAATAGAACAAACATGCATCTCAGACATGTTAAATAAGGAATAATGTCTGCTGTATTCTTGGAATTTCTATCTGCAACGTTCGAGAATATTTTGCAACTGAACGTGGCCCTGGTAAGATTACCAGAAGCCGATATGAAAACATTTGGTGGCACAGAAAGAAAGGAAAAGAGAAAGCAAACAATTTTACTATATTCCTCTTGCCACTATGCTAGGCTGGGTAAAAAATATATATTTTATATATATTCTGCACTTGTGTGTCTGTTTGTTTTGTATGTAATGTGCAGTAACTATGTAGACTATATTAGTAATGTAGATGGCCAGATAGTTATTATATAATATTATATTATTCTTATATATGTTTGTCATATTTCTGCTGTTTGGAAGGATGTCATAGGATGTTATAGAGAAAAAGATGTTGGTACTGTAGGACAAGGCTATGTTCTGTATGTTTGTGCACATGGAAGTCGGTGATTTATCTTTACTATAGGTTAATGAGGCAATACAAATGTGATGTGACAATAATGTGGCTAAAATTAAAGTGCATTTTGTTAACCAAAATGGACCACTGTTTTCATAATTTTAACAATAACTAGACTAAATCATTTTTCAAATGACAAAAATGTGACTAAAACAATGATATTTTAGTAAAAATGACTAAGACTAGAGTGCCAAAATTAACACAGGTGTAAAAGAGACCCAGAGACCCCCCAAAATGTTATTTTCCAGCACTGAGTCGTCATAGCACATGTGAATGCAATATTATACCAAGCTCCACCTAATACATATCTATGGGTTGCTTTTCTATGGTTGTTTTCTCTGGGTTACAGTACAAGGTGTTCAGCTAGACAGCTGCTTGGTTAACATTGTATGACTACTGTTTGTTATCTTACCAGCTCATTAATGCAGTGATCCCGTCCCTTTCAGATTTCTTTCTTAAACCGGAAGATAAATCACATCATGCCAACAGCCTGGCTATCTCTTAGTTCCTTTAACAATACATTTTACAAACATTCTTTTCAATAGGGATTAGGAAACCCTAGACAAGAGACACCTGTCATTGAAGGCTCCCCTGGCCTGTGAGGTCAACCGATGGTTCTTGTCCTTGCAGTGACATGAGAGGCAACTTTGTTCTGGGCCTGCAAATCCATGAACTGCATCAGGGCTCTTTTCTGCAAATAGATGAGAGGTCTCGCAGTAAAACACATACAACAAACAATATTTGTTTGCAATCAAGTTTTATTTTGTTTGTTAAGGTTTAGTATTTTACCTAGTGAGCATAATATGACTTCCCGGCACAGATCTTTGGTCCTCAGGTATTCATTACTGGTAGAGCAAATGACCTGAAATGGAAACATCTGGTTTTATGTCAAATCTATAACAATCTATAAAAATCGTTTTATACACTACATGACAAAAAGTATGTGGCCACCTGCTCGTCAAACATCTCATTCCAAAATAATGGGCATTAATATGGAGTTGGTCCCCCATTTGCTGCTATAACAGCCTCCACTCTTCTGGAAAGGCTTTCCACTAGATGTTGGAACATTGCTGCAGGGACTTGCTTCCATTCAAGCACATTAGTGGGGTCGGGCACTGATGTTGGGCGATTAGGCCTGCCTTTCAGTTGGCATTCCAATTCCTTTTAAAGGTGTTCGATGGAGTTGAGGTCAGGGCTCTGCGCAGGCCAGTCAAGTTCTTCCACGCCGATCTCGACAAACCATTTCTGTATGGACCTCACTTTGTGCACGGGGACATTGTCATGCTGAAACAGGAAAGGGCCTTCCCCAAACTGTTGCCACAAAGTTGGAAACAGAATTGTCTAGAATGTCATGGTATGCTGTAGCGTTAAGATTTCCCTTCACTGTAACTAAGGGGCCTAGCCCGAACCATTAAAAACAGCCCCAGATCATTATTCCTCCTCCACCAAACTTTACAGTTGGCACTATGCATTTGGGCAGTTAGCGTTCTTCTGGCATCCGCCAAACCCAGATTAGTCCGTCAGAATGCCAGATGGTGAAGCGTGATTCATCATTCCAGAAAATGTGTTTCCACTGCTCCAGAGTCCGATGGCGGAGAGTTTTACGCCACCCCAGCTGACACTTGGCATTTTGAGGAAAACGCTATCGAAGTTCTACCAACACATTGACTGTAGTACTCACGCTGGAAAAACATTGGACCACTGCTACTCAACTTTTTGAAATGCCTACAACATCCTCCCCTAAGGGGAGGCCCCTTTGGCTAATCTGATCACAATTCCATTTTGCTTCTCCCTTCCCATAGGCAGAAACTCAAACAGGAAGTATCCGTGTAAGGTCTATTCAACGCTGGTCTGACCAATCGGAATCCATGAATGTTTTGATCACGCGGACTGGGATATGTTCCGGGTAGCCACTGAGAATAACGTTGACGAAAACACGGATACGGTGACTAAGTTCATCAGGAAGCGTATATGAGATGTTCTACCCACTGTGACTATTAAAACCTACCCACAGTGCTAGCTGCGCCACCAGAGTCTCTGGGTTCGCGCCCAGGCTCTGTCGCAGCCGGCCGCGACCGGGAGGTCCGTGGGGCGACGCACAATTGGCCTAGCATCGTCCGGGTTAGGGAGGGTTTGGCCGGTAGGGATATCCTTGTCTCATCGCGCTCCAGCGACTCCTGTGGCGGGCCGGGCGCAGTGCACGCTAACCAAGGGGGCCAGGTGCACGGTGTTTCCTCCGACACATTGGTGCGGCTGGCTTCCGGGTTGGAGGCGCGCTGTGTTAAGAAGCAGTGCGGCTTGGTTGGGTTGTGCTTCGGAGGACGCATGGCTTTCGACCTTCGTCTCTCCCGAGCCCATACGGGAGTTGTAGCGATGAGACAAGATAGTAATTACTAGCGATTGGATACCACGAAAATTGGGGAGAAAAGGGGATAAAAAAAAAATACTAATAATAAATAATTTTAAAAACCTACCCAAACCAGAAACCGTGGATAGATGGCAACATTTGCGCAAAACTGAAAGTGTGAACCACCACATTTAACCATGGCAAGGTGACTGGGAATATGGCTGAATACAAACAGTGTAGTTATTCCCTCTTTAAGGCAATCAAACAGGCAAAATGTCAGTACAGAGAAAGTGGAGTCGCAATTCAACGGCTCAGACACGAGACATATGTGGCAGGGTCTACAGACAATCACGGACTACAAAGGGAAAACCAGCCACATCGCGGACACTGACGTCTTGCTTCCGGACAAGCTAAACACCTTCTTTGCCTGCTTTGAGGATAACACAGTGCCACCGACATCGCCCACTACCAAGGACTGTGGGCTCTCCTTCTCAGTGGCTGACGTGAGTAAGACATTTAAACGTGTTAACCCTCGCAAGGCTGCCGGCCCAAGTGGCATCCATAGATGCGTCCTCAGAGCATGCGCAGACCAGCTGGCTGGTGTGTTTACGGACATATTCAATCTCTCCTTCTCTCTGCTGTCCCCACATGTTTCAAGATGGCCACCATTGTTCCTGTACCCAAGAAGGCAAAGGTAACTGAACTGAATGACTATCGCCCCACAGCACTCACTTCTGTCATCATGAAGTGCTTCGAGAGACTAGTCAAGGATCATATAACCTCCACCTTACCTGTCACCCTAGACCCATTGCAATTTGCATACCGCCCCAATAGGTCCACAGACGATGCCATCGCCATCACACTGCACAATCCCATCTGGACAAGAGGAATACCTACAGTTGAAGTTGGAAGTTTACATACACTTAGGTTGGAGTCATTAAAACTCGTTTTTCAACCACTCCACAAATTTCTTGTTAACAAACTATAGTTTTGGCAAGTCGGTTAGGAAATCTACTTAGTGCATGACACAAGTAATATTTCCAACAATGGTTTCCAGACATATTATTTTACTTATAATTCACTGTATCACAATTTCAGTGGGTCAGAAGTTTACATACACTAAGTTGACTGTGCCTTTAAACAGCTTGGAAAATTTCAGAAAATTACGTCATGGCTTTAGAAGCTTCTGATAGGCTAATTGACATAATTTGAGTCAATTGGAGGTGTACCTGTGGATGTATTTCACGGCCTACCTTCAAGCTCAGTGCCTCTTTGCTTGACATCATGGAAAAATGTAAATAAATCAGCCAAGACCTCAGAAAAAACATTGTAGACCTCCACAAGTCTGGTTCATCCTTGGGAGCAATTTCCAAACGCCTGAAGGTACCACGTTCATCTGTACAAACAATAGTACACAAGTATAAACACCATGGGACCACGCAGCCGTCATACCGCTCAGGAAGGAGACACGTTCTGTCTCCTAGAGATGAACGCACTTTGGTGCGAAAAATGCAAATCAATCCCAGAACAACAGCAAAGGACCTTGTGAAGATGCTGGAGGAAACAGGTACAAAAGTATCTATATCCACAGGAAAACGAGTCCTATATCGACATAACCTGAAAGGCCGCTCAGCAAGGAAGAAGCCACTGCTCCAAAACTGTCATAAAAAAAGCCAGACTAAGTTTTGCAACTGCATATAGGGATAAAGATTGTACTTTTTGGATAAATGACCTCTGGTCTGATGAAACAAAAATAGAACTGTTTGGCCATAATGACCATCGTTATGTTTGGAGGAAAAAGGGGGATGCTTGCAAGCCGAGGAACACCCTCCCAACCGTGAAGCACGGGGGTGGCAGCATCATGTTCTGGAAGTGCTTTGCTGCAGGAGGGACTGGTGCACTTCACAAAATAGATGGCATCATGAGGCAGGAAAATGATGTGGATGTATTGAAGCAACATCTCAAGACATCAGTCAGGAAGTTAAAGCTGGGTTGCAAATGGTTCTTCCAAATGGACAATGACCCCAAGCATACTTCAAAAGTTGTGGCAAAATCGCTTAAGGACAACAAAGTCAAGGTATTGGAGTGGCCATCAGAAAGTCCTGACCTCAATCCTATAGAAAATTTGTGGGCAGAACTGAAAAAGTGTGTGCGAGCAAGGAGGCCTACAAACCTGACTCAGTTACACCATCTCTGTCAGGAGGAATGGGCCAAAATTCACCCAAATTATTGTGGGAAGCTTGTGGAAGGCTAGCCGAAATGTTTAACCCAAGTTAAACAATTTAAAGGCAATGCTACCAAATACTAATTGAGTGTATGTAAACTTCTGACCCACTGGGAATGTGATGAAAGAAATAAAAGCTGAAATAAATCATTCTCTCTACTATTATTCTGACATTTCACATTCTTAAAATAAAGTGGTGATCCTAACTGACTTAAGACAGGGAATTTTTACTTGGATTAAATGTGGGGAATTGTTAAAAACTGAGTTTAAATGTATTTGGCTCAGGTGTATGTAAACGTCCGACTTCAACTGTATGTAAGAATGCTGTTCATTGACTATAGCTCAGCATTCAACACCATAGTACCCTCCAAGTTCATCATTAAGCTTGAGGCCCTGGGTCTCAATCCCGCCTTGTGCGATTGGGTCCGGGACTTCCTGACGGGCCGCCCCCAGGTGGTGAAGGTAGGAAACAACATCTCCACATCGCTGATCCTCAACACAGGGGCCTCACAAGGGTGCGTGCTCAGCCTCCTCCTGTACTCCCTTTTCAACCATGACTCCATGACCATGCACGCCTGCAACTCGATCATCAAGTTTGCAGATGTCACAACAGTACTAAGCTTGATCACCAACAACGATGAGACAACCTATAGGGAGAAGGTGAGGGCACTCTGAGTGTGGTGTCAGGAAAACAACCTCTCACTCAACGTCAACAAAACAAAGGAGATGATCGTGGACTTCAGGAAACAGCAGCACATCGACGGGACAGCAGTGGAGAAGATGGAAAGTTTTAAGTTCCCCTGCATAGACATGACGGACAAACTGAAATGGTCCACCCACACAGACAGTGTGGTGAAGAAGGCGCAACAGTGCCTCTTCAACCTCAGGAAGCTGAAGAAATTTGTCTTGTCACCTAAAACCCTCACAAACTTTTACAGATGCACAACTGAGGGCATCCTGTCGGGCTGTATCACTGCCTGGTACGGCAACTGCACCGCCCACAACCGCAGGGCTCTTCAGATGGTGGTGCGGTCTGCACAATGCATCGCCGGGGGCAAACTCCCTGCCCTCCTGGACACCTACAGCACCCGATGTCACAGGAAGGCCAAAAAGATTATCAAGGACAACAACCACCCGAGCCACTGCCTGTTCACCCCGCTACCACCCAGAAGGCGAAGTCAGTACAGGTGCATCAAAGCTGGGACCGAGAGACTGAAAAATTGTTTCTATCGCAAGGCCATCAGACTGTTAAACAGCCATCACCAACACAGAGAGGCTGCTGCCTACATACAGACTTGAAATTGTTGGCCACTCTAAAAAATGGTTCACTCGTCACTTTATTAATGCCACTTTAATAATGATGTTTACATATCTTGCATTACTCATCCCATAAGTATATATTGTATTTTATACCATCTATTGCATATGCTGGTCGGTCGTTGCTCATCCCTTTACTTAAATGTGTGTGTATTAGGTAGTTGTTGTGGAATTGTTAGATTACTTGTTAGATATTACTGCACTGTCAGAAACTAGAAGCACAAGCATTTCGCTACACATCTGCTAACCATGTGTATGTGACCAATAAAATTTAATTTGATTTGTGTGCCTTTCCAAATCATGTCCAATCAACTGAATTTACCACAGGTGGACTCCAATCAAGTTGTAGAACATCTCAAGGAGGATCAATGGAAACAGGATGCACCTGAGGTATATTTCGAGTCTCATAGCAAAGGGTCTGAATAAGGTATTTCTGTTTTTTACATTTAATAAATTTGCAACAATTCTAAAAACCGGTTTTCACTTTGTCATTATGGGGTATTGTGTGTAGATTGATGAGCATTTTTATTTATTTAATACATTTTTGAATAAGGCTGTAAAGTAACAAAATATGGAAAAAGTCTTGGGGTCTGAATAATTTCCGAATACACTGTATGTGCAGTTGAAATTTGGATATAGAATCAAACCTATTTTTACTGATATAAAATCCGAAAAATATATATTGACATGCGGAAAAGACCAAAAATACATATTTTCACCTTTCTTTTCAGCACTTGAAATGCAGCTGATTTCAACGTCTAGAAAATACTTTTTCTTAAGAACTGTAAAATACATATTTTCGACGTCCGGAAATACCTATTTTCACCTTTCATTTAGCACCTAAAATGCACCTGACTTCAACGTCTGGAAAATAAGTATTTTTTTTTACAGAGGGTCTTCTCCCGCGCTCTGACAAACCGTAGAAGATGCTACTCATCTCACTCGCAGAACCGGAGGAGCGGGTGACTATCCTTACTCTGCAGTAGCCTTCTCCGGAGAGCGGATGAAGGAAGAGGGTTGGAACAAACAGGCAGCAGACGTAGTAGCTAAAACTGCTGTGCACTCTTTCTCACCAAAAGAGAAACCAGACGGCGGGGACGCACGCGCACAGGTCTATACTAACCTGACGAACCGACTAGTAGATTTAAATAATGTTTCGTCTAACCACCAGCAGCAGGACGTGCATGTGCAGCGTCACCTTTCTGTCCGCGGTCGTGATTTCCTCCTGCCACTTGCTCCGCAGCTGTGGAGAGGTCCAGTGCGTCGAGGGCCAGCAGTGCTGCCCCCCTACCGTTACCGGCAACGGTAGCGCGAGCTCCGCGGTGCGCTGCTGCAAGATCCCGCTGCATATATTCTTTGACAACGTGGGCTGGGTGACGCGCAAGCTATCGGGCATCCTGATCCTGCTGCTCCTCTTCGCAATGGGCTACTTCATTCAGCGCATCATCTGCCCGCGGCCGCGCCGACACCCCGAGGCGCCCTCCCTCTTCCACGGACACGCAACCGCGTCCCAGGACACTCTACTGGACCGGTACCCCGAATATAGTTTTGGGGACTTCACCTCGCCAGTGCTGCTCCCCGCATATGACGAGGTGAAGTACCTGCCGACCTATGAGGAGACCATGCAGGAGGTGCACAGAGACCGGTCGGATGATAACTTACTGGTCCGTTCGGAGGAGCCTGCTGCGGACGGAGGGACGAGGGGAGGACCGATACCCAGAGAAGAGCAACAGGGCACTTCAGGAGACAACACACGCGCCTCACAGAATTCTGTCTGACAATGTGATGGACTATAAAATAAAATAATTTTTATTTTAGTATGAACTAAAGGAGAGACTTACATGCTATATAATAACTTAAGTGCAATTCCAATCTGTAGCAATTAATGCTGGAAATAATAGGAACCGGCAATTTGGGCAATGACGAGAGTTTCATACGATTGGGCAGATGATTCCCCTTTTGTATGTAAATTAAGACCTGGTATGAGAAAATTAGATAATAAAAGGGAGATGGTTGCTGAAATTTGCGCTCTTTTGTGTATTGACAGGCAGCACATTTGGCGCCGGTACAAGTTTCGCTTCAACGGTTCAATTTCCAAAGGCACCGTGAGACAGTTGGCTTTCTCCATATTATTCTTTATTTTCATTTTTTTTACGAGATGAACAGGCAGAGAAGGAGTTTTTGATTCTGCTGGGCCCGAAAGACTTCTATTCATTGTTATATCTACAGCCTAGAAATGTGCATCATGTCATAATAATAATATCTTGGTGGGTGCGTATACTTGTCCTATTTCACACATATACAACTGTGTATTATTAATATTCAAGTGTGAATATTCCCTTCATATCCTAATTCTCCCTGAGACACCCTAAGAGAGTGGGGTCATGGGCAGAGTCTAGGAGAATCGCCTAGTGCAGCTTTCAGTGGCCTAGTGGGGATTCAAAAGTAATAGTCACACCATGGTATGTTAACAAACACTCTCTCCAACACACTAAGCCTCACATTTTGTTACGTCAGCAAGTTCTTTTATCCAATGTATCAGAGAGCTCAGCTCACACATACTGCATCATGAACACATCTCATCCCTCCCTCCTCTCTGAGAGATGATGTCCCTAAATACTGGTCCGTGGTTGAGTTACCATGTGGTGACCAGTGAGCAGAGACCAGCTCTGATACTTTGTCTTTGATGTAGTGGCCATAGATGAATGACAAAACTGTTGACATCATCAGCATTAGAGCACATTAATACAGACATGCCCTGCATGGAAACAGGCAGGAAGATGACTGATAGACAATACAGACAGTCATAAAGACAGAAGTGTAGAACAGACAGCAGTAAATAAAGAGGCTGACAGCTGGAGCTGCAGACTGAGATAGCCGATCCACAGTAGGCTGGGCGAGAACATTTATCATTAGTCTTTCTGTGGAACAGTGGGCCGTTGAGATACACCAACCCTCCAAGAAACCAATCACGTAGCTAACTGGTTTATCTGAAGTGCATAAGAGTGGATAAGCAATGAGAAACTAAAGGATACTCGTTAGGAGTTTGGGTTATAGGAGTGATGTCAGCACACTTGTACTGTATGTTAAATACTGTATGCGCTTCAGCCAGACTTCCTTGTCTCAATAATTCCATCACCTTCAACAGGGATTCTGGCCATGACCGTTATGGATCACCATAATGGGAAAGCTAGTTTGTCTGACTGTAGTGTAATCCTGTACCGTCCAGACAGGGCCTATTGTGTTGGACACATGGATTTCCTTCACAGAGGAAATTGATGGATACACACAAAAAAGCATTACATCCACTGATGTATGGATGGAGGGAATGACACAAGATGCAGACACATTACACATCGCAGTATGTTTTAGTGACAGAATACAGATATGGTATTACTGGAATTTGTGATTTAACAGTAGAGATCATATTTTTGCATCTTTGGCTCTGAGGCACTCGCTCTCTCTCTGCAGTGGAGGCAGACTCTACAAGTCCTCTGCACTCAGGCTGTGGGTTCAGGGGCCTAGGGCACGCTCCAATCCTCTAGAATTTCCAGCTTTAATGTTTAATCAGATGGAGTAAAACTCAAAAATTCTGCATTTTGAGGAGTCCCTCGATGGGGATCTGAATACAATAACGAGACAGGTTGCTGAGCTGACTGGCTGCCATCATATTTAACTTAGTGGCACCAGTGCCCGTGGAGTACTGGTTAGAGTACATTGCTCTGGCTTGAGGTAAAAGTATTGTGTAGTTGTGTCCACAATCATAAGTATTGAAATGTTTGGGATGTTTTGGAAACCCAGACCCAGACCATTTTTATTACAGCCCAACCTGAAAGTGAGAAAAATAGACAATATACAGTAATTCTGTGTATCTAACAACAGATTATGCCAATGGAACAGTTATTCAATGCCTTAGTGGGTAAAAAAAGCAGAGAAACCAAGGCCAGATCAATGTGCATTAAGCTCCTGATAAATCCTACATTATGCTCCGTCAGTGTCTGAGCTTGAGTAGTAGCAGCTTGGTTTGGACATGGAGTTTTCAAGTCCGTGTGTGTGACTGTGTGTGTCTTTTAGGTCTGTATGTATTTGTTGAAGTGTCTGTGTGTGTGTTTTACCTGTGTGCTGTGTGTCTGATCATACTTGTGTAAGAGTTCAGGGAAGATGTGTGCATTCTGGTGGTCACGCATGTGAAACCTGACTCCTGGCTGATACAGAGTGCTGCTCCTCTTGGGTCAGAGATGACTGGAGAGCTTCCACACTACCACTGACATCATAGCTACCCGTCCCCCTCTCTGGAACTTTACTTGAGACAAGAACGGCCTGACTGCAGTTAACTGGGGAAGGATGGAGGGAGGTCATTCTAGCCTGCACTTATGATAATACCTGAGTGACCAGGGATTTATAGCATGGAAAAACAGAGAGAGAGAACAAGAGGACATGAAGAGAAGGGGGTGTCAGAGAGGCTGAACTTAATGATTCAGTCTTGCTCTGTAATAGTGTACGACAAGTAGCCCTAGACTGCTCCTCTACTGCGCCCATTAGCCACCATTCTGTATCCATCAGGAATACTGGGAGTGCCGGGGTCCAGACCAGAGTGACAGGAATCCATCCTGCTGCTCCTGGCGTCCCTGCTGGGGCGGTGTTTGAGTGCGCACGCGTTGGGGTAGAGTGGCGCGCGTTGGGGTAGAGTGCGCGCGCGCTGCGGTAGAGTGTGTGTTGGGAGTGGAGATAGATAGGGTGTAATGGCATAATGATGGGCTGGACCTCTGTTAGCGGAGGAAGCTGCTTGACAAGTAGTGTCACACCGCCAGAGAATATGCGTTAAAGCTGTAATACTTAATATGAACACACAAACACACACTACACATCTATGATTACTAGTTAAAACGGACTGGGCTGGGGCTGACTGCATTGAATTGAAATAGCAGTTGAGGAGATAGAAATATGGCAGGAGAGTTGACCGATCTGAAATATGTATTTATTAAACGTCTACATATGTACATTCTCAGAGAATAAGGCATGTAAGTTAATTGAAGAAAATAAATATCGATATAAAAAAACACAAACACAAAAATAACACTAACCATGTTTGATAAATGACCATTTGAAAATATTATGTACATTTGGTCCCTGGATGAAGTCAGAGGTGTAGGGTTGAGGGTCAGCGTCGGGAGGCCAGGCTGCTCCTGACAGAGGTGGTGGCAGCCTTCTCTCTCTCCTTAACCAGCTCCATCTCTACCTTTGCCTGGATCTTCTCCCAGTCCACCTCCACCTGATGGAGAGAGATTAGAGAAGTGGGTCAGTCTAATGAGGCATAGTATGATAGAAAGGGCACATTCCCTCTTGTAACAAAATACTGTCTGGTTTCGAAGAGAAGAAGTCTTTACTGCTGCTCAGTGGTCACTATATCAAAAGCAATGACATCATACCCCGTCAGCGTACTGCATGAACCTCTTGTTGGTCTCTTTCTTGCTAAAGTCCTGCAGGAACTTGAGTCTGTAGGCCAGCACTGTGTCCACATGGGTCTTATGTTTTACTGCCAGCTCCAACGCCCTGAGGGCAGATGACGCATGTGTAAGTATACATAGACAGACAGGCAGAAAGACAAGTCAGACAGATATTCAGTGTCACAGACAGACAGACCTGTCCCAGTTGTAGAGGTTGATGTGGACCTGTATGGTTTGGTAGACCAGGCCAGCCTGTAGCAGAGTGGCCTCAGCCTCCTGGACATGACCACTGAACAGTAACATGTGGGCCACTGAAGATTCCTTAGACGGCAGATCCTTTATAGAGTTAATATACTGCACCTTATCCACCTGGAGAGAGCGACAGAGGGGAGAGAAATATGGAAAAACAGAATTACATTTACTTCCATTCCTGTACACATGTGGAGGAGAAAAGGAAAGAGAGTGAGATTTGAGTGATTGATGGATTACCTCTCCAATGGCAGCGTAGGCCACCTCTGCTGTCGTCAACTCCCTATTGGCCATTGCCATGCCAGCGAGACACGCCCACAGTGACTGGTCCTATAGGAACGGAGACAGACATTAAGAAAATAGGAAATTACATTTGCCATACACACATTGTCTTAGCATAAATAAACACGAGCACACACACTTGCCTGGTAAAATAAGGGTTTCAATATATTTTAAAAAGTGCCATGGAGCAAGGGTATATGGGGGGGGTGTGGTGGAACTGCTGTTCAGCCTGACAGTCTGGTGGTGGCGCCGGGGCGTAGCGTGTGGCCCAGCCCTGACCACAGGCCCTGCATAGCGGGGTAAGTCTAGCCCTGCTCCCCTAGGTCATTAAAGGGACAGGGCACAGAGAGAGGAGGGCTGTGTGTTATTAGAGAGACGGGAGGGACATTGCACTGGCGTCTCTACAGGGACACTCTTCCCATTACCAGTCTGCTCATCCTCACAACACAGGCCTCGTTAGTGTCACTCTGCAGGGCACAGAACACACTCACACACACCCTGTAATCTGACTTCCGTGTGTGATTCTGATATTATACTCATTCAGGGCACGCAGATGTACTTAGACGCACACACGCACACAGACGTAATGTTACTCCCATTCACTCTTACAGTCACACTCAACAGTATCGTTGAAAGCAAAGCCCAGAACAACATCCTCATGCATCCTGTCATCTCATCTGAATCCTTCATTAAGACAAACAACATGGGTCATAAAACCGTGAAGACAACAACAACGAAATCATCCTTTGCTAAAGCCACTAAATGCTGGTCAGAGAGAGATGGGCCAGTTTCCTCCAATCAGAGGAGCGATGTGGTCCATTGTGGTGTTGGCTCACTGTTAGAGCCTGCCTGGGGATTTAGTCACACTGCTGGGCTGCCCATGTTTGTGTGACTGTGTACAGCATGGTTGTTTGTGTACAGGCCTATCATCAGCATGTGTGTATCTGTGTGTGTGTTTAAGCATGTGTGCATGCTTGTGTCAATCTTTACGCGAGTGTGTGTGTGTGTGTGTGTGTGTGTGTGTGCGTATACGCGTGTCTGTTAACAACAATTCAGTGCCATGAAAGTATCCACAACGGGCTAATCCTCCATACCTGGCTAACAGGATTTCCCCACAAAACTCCTCCCACTCCGGGAAAAACCACACGGCCACGAAAGACCAAACCCTTACCAGAAATGGGGGGAGGAAGGAGGGGTGGCTATTAAAAGGGGTGACGCTCCTTCTTCCATACAGTGCCTTCAGGAAGTTTTCACACCCCTTGACTTTTTCCACATTTTGTTGTGTTACAACCTGAATTTAAAATGGATTAAACATTTAGATTTTGTGTCACTGGCCTGCACACAATATCCCATAATGTCAAAGTGGAATTATGTTTTTATACATTTTTACAAATGTATAAAAAATTTAAAGTTGAAATGTCTTGACCCAATAAGTATTCAACCCTTTGTTATGGCAACCCTAAATAAGTTCAGGAGTAAAAATGTGCTTAACAAGTCACATAATAAGTTTCATGGACTCTGTGTACAATAATAGTGTTCAACATGATTTCTGAATGACTACCTCATCTCCGTACCTCACACATACAGATACTTGTAAGGTCCCTCAGTCAAGCAGTGAATTTCAAACACAGATTCAACCACAAAGACCAAGGACGTTTTCCAATGCCTCGCAAAGGGCACCTATTGGTAGATGGGTAAAAATAAACAAAAGCAGACATTAAATATCCCTTTGATCATGGTGAAGTTACTCATTACACTTTGGATGTTGTGTCAATACACCCAGTCACTACACAGATACAGGTGTCCTTCCTATCTCAGTTGCCAGAGAGGAAGGAAACCGCTCAGGGATTTCACCATGAGGCCAATTGTGACTTTAAAACAGTTACAGAGTTTAATGGCTGTGATAGGATACAACTGAGGATGGATCAACAACATTGTAGTTACTCCACAATACTAACCTAATTGACAGAGTGAAAATAAGGAAGCCTGTACAGAATAAAAATATTTCAAAACATGCATCCCGTTTGCAACAAGGTACTAAATTAAAACTGCAAAAAATGTGACAAAGAAATTAACTTTACATTCTGAACACAAAGCGTTATTTGGGGCAAATTCAATACAACTCATCACTGAGTACCACTCTTCACATTTTTAAGCATAGTGATGTTATGGGTTACGGCAAGGTCTAGAGAGTTTTTTCTTAGGATAAAAAGAAACGCAATAGAGCTAATCACAGGCAAATTCCTAGACGAAACCTGGTTCAGTCTGCTTTCCATCAGATACTGGGAGACAAATTCACCTTTCAGCAAGACAATAACCTAAAACACAAGGCCAAATATACACTGGGGCTGCTTACCAAGACAAAACAATGTTCCTGAGTGGCCTAGTTACAGTTGACTTAAATCAGCATGAAAAGCTTTTCAAGGCAAGACTTGAAAATGGGTGACCAGCAACGATCAACAACCAACTTGACAGAATTTGAAGAATTTCAAAAATAATAATTTGAAAATATTGTAGAATCCAGAAATGCAAAGCTCTACGAGACTTACCCAGAAAGACTCACATCTGTAATCATTGCCAAAGTTGATTGTAACATGTACTGGCTCAGTGGTGTGAATACTTATGTAAATGAGATATTTATGCTTTTCATTTTCAATAAATTTGCACACAACAAAAAAACACTTTGCCATTCTGGGATATTGTGTGTAGATTGGTGAGAAAAACCAAACAATTACATACATTTTTAATTCAGGATGTAACAACAAAATGTGGAATAAGTTAAGGGGTATGAATACTTTCTGAAGGTACTGCATTTACCCACTTCACCCCCTCTCCCCTCCCCTGTCCCCTCTAGCCATCCTTCTCCAGTGTTGTGGTTATTGCATCATAACCCATGCAGCGCACACTGTGAAGGCTCTCACTGGGGTTGGGGTTCAGGGATTGGCTGCGTGTGTTTGTGTGTGTGTGCGTGTGTGTGTGTTGGGGAGGTTAAATACGGTAAATGGTGTCACCCAAGCTAATTAGAAACTAATTAAAAGCTGCTGGTCGTGTCTCGTTAAAGCTCCACTCCAGTGGCTCCGTCACGGACCCTTCACCATGCCAAGGCCCAGGGCTGCAGGACACGTCATTTACAAACACATACACCATCTTACAGACAAACACACACCAACCAGAAAGTAAACACACATGGGCAGTGGGCACACACACACACTCATTCATGGCACGCACACAGGCATCAACCCCAACCAACAAACACCCACTGAAGGACTAAGTTCTCTTGAAGTATCCAGTCAATATCTTCATGTGTGTATATGGTCCATACTGTATACGGTGGAGTAGTTAGCAGATGAGGGGAGAAACCAGAACTAAAGTAAGGGATAGGAGGAAGAGGAAGAAGACGAGGAGATTGACAAAGACGAGAACAGGGGTAAAAGGGAACGTGGAAAGATGTAAATGAACGAGAGAGACTCACCTCTTCCTCAGAGGTCTAGTACACAGAGACTCAGTGAGGGGGTGCGAGACACCAACAGAGGAACATCACGGACAAAGACATGAAACAATCAGACAGACATGAGTACAGAAATTTGACACACCGACACTGAGACAAGACATTGAGACAAACACACACACACCCCACTGTCAAAGAGTGGCAGTGAGTTCCCACGCTGACTGTTGTTCCCCACGCTATAGTGGGGGGAAGCCATAAGGTCTATCAGAACACTAGAACCCTGGAGGAATCCCATTCAATATTCCTTCAGGCCCCTAACCCCCCTATCACCAACCCCCCAGGACCCAGACCTGTGGCACCCCCAGCCTGTGGCCCCTCTCGGGGCTGAGTGTTTCCCCTGGGACCCGGGCTCTGGTTCCTCTGGCCCTGCACTGCTCTGCTGCAGCCCACAATGTGCTAGCAATTACAGGCCGCTAATTACACCATTTATTCTAAATAACTGGCTTTAAGAGAAGGGCTCAGGGCACAGAGCAGCCCCCTCTCCTGGGTAGGGTAGGGGCAGGGCCAGGGAGACAGCAGGCCTGGTGTTACACATTGCTTGACACTGGCATATTCCAGACCATTATTCCATTTTCAGCATAATGTAAAGAGTTTTTTAAGATGTGTTTTGTACAATATTTGGAGTTGAATATGATGTGTGCTCTGTGCTACACAGGACCAGGGAGTCACCAGGGAATGTCCCCTATCAGTTGGCACTCCTGTCAGGTGTGTGTTACCTTGGCAAAGCGGCAGAGGCGCAGTGCGTCCTCCCAGCGAGAGGTGGCGCTGTACTCGTGCAGCAGGGCAGGGTAGGGAGACACGCTGCTGTACACCAACGAGCCGTCACCGCGACGCACCGTCACCTGGGTCCCCACGTAGTTCAGGATGTGGGGCGCACGGCTGAACTCACTGTGGAGGGGGACAGATACACATATAAACACATTCTGTACAGACAACCACTGAGCCTGAGGGCAGCCACTCAGGAATCTCTTCAGTGATTCATCAACGGCTTTTATACAACATGAACACATCTGACATGAAGACGATCCATAACCTTTTATTTCCGATAATGGGGAACTGTTTTCTGTGTGCGTGTTTGCGTGCACATTACCTGGCGTCCTTCATGTAGAGTGTTTTAGGCAGCAGGTCCTTGTCAGTGAAGACAGCACTGGGATAGTACCACACGGTGAACTGTGTGTCCTGAATACCACACAGGATGTTAGCAGAGTCGTTCCAGGCCATAGTGTGGACCATAGTACCTATAGGACAGAATAGTCCTATAGTCGTCATTGACCTTGCGTAGGCTTAAACACTGGTATACACTGATTTATAAGGCCATATTGGGTAAAATAATTTTATCTCTGTTCTTTTTTAGTCAGGTCAGTAAATAAATACATTTTAAAATGTGATGATCTAGTTTCGTTGGTGGAGTTTAAACACTTGATCGATGTATATATCATAGAAGAGTGTAATTGTTTTTAGGCCAGCTGTTTTTAGTCAAGATGTTTGTGTTTTTAATGTAATATGTAATTGTTGTACTGCATGTGTGTTTATAGCTTTGCTTAATGTTGTGTTAGTGTATGTAAGTTGTTTTGTCTGAAACGTTGTTCCCCCTGCTGCTATTGGACCAGGTCTCTCTTGGAAAAGTGATATTATCTCAATGAGAAAAAACCTGTATAAATGAAGGTAAAATAAAAAATAAAAATAGAGACAGACGACACTCAGAATAACTAACTATAACCTCTAACACATGGTGTGTAGACCATAGTGCATGTGGGTTATGGTAAGAAAGATGACGTTATCTATCTGGTAGGCTTTAGGTGCTTAACAACACAAAGCAGTTTGAAATCTATTCCCCCCCTCCCGTTCTCCCCTTCCCTCTCTCCTACCTATCTTGCAGATGTTGTGTTCTCTGTAGAGGCGATGGACAGTGGTCAGATACAGGTCACGGTTCTTGTCTATGACCGCGATCTTCCTATCGCTGGACGGGCCACACTGGTCCAGAGCTATCTCCACCACCTCCATCTGGAACACACGCACAGACACACACGCACGGACACACACCACACATACATGGTGAAATGGGAGGCAGAAAGTTGTGTGGGAGAGACCTGGTTCACATTAACAGGGCTAACTGAACCAGCAGTGTCAAACCCCACCAGTCCCCATAACACATACACTTACAATATTGTCTTTTGATACACATCTCTTCTCAACACATGATCACCCATATCACAAGCCCTCTCCTCTCCTCCTCCACACTCTCTAGTCCTCAGTACTGCCCTGAGTACACAGCCACAGGAGGACTAGGGGGGAACAATTGAGCCCAGATCAGAGGGAAGAGACTCAACTCTAAGTGAAGATGTGGAGGAAAGAGGTAAGAGGGAGAGAGGAGCCAGGAGGGAGAAATGGGGGAGGCAAGGGGGGGTGCCAGCAGTCTGACCCCACAGCTCCTGGCCCACACTCCCCAACAGGAGTGTGTGTGTGTGTGACTGTGTGTGTGTGTGACTGTGTGCGTGCGTGTGACTGTGTGCGTGCGTGTGACTGTGTGCGTGCGTGTGACTGTGTGCGTGCGTGCGTGTGTGTGCGTGCGTGTGTGTGTGACTGTGTGCGTGCGTGTGTGACTGTGTGCGTGCGTGTGTGACTGTGTGTGTGTGTGACTGTGTGTGTGTGTGTCAGAGCCAGCTGGCTTCAGTGCAGTGCTCCTCTGTCTTGGAGCTGTGGAGTGCTGGCAGAGACAGCCATGCTGACAAACAGTAACTACTGATCCTGGCTACTTCTCCTCCTTTTCTCCCTCTCTAATTCACTCCCTCTCTCTTTATCCATTTCAATCCTATTCTCACTCCATAACCCTCCCCCTTTTTCTCCATCCTCCATCTCTTTCTCACACACATGCACTCACTCCAGTTTCCTCACAATCTGTACGTGTCCCTCTTAACTATCAAGTTTCTTGTTTTTTCCTCAACACCATTAATTCTTCTCTCTGCCTTCTCTCCTTGGCTCCCTGACCTTTTCACCCTGGCCTGTTGGTGTCGCTGGAAACCACCACACTTACTCTCACACTGTCCCACAGCTACCCTGAGGCACAGATCTAGGATCAGCTTACCCTCCCCCAATCCTAACAGGTTGCTCAATGTAACAGTGCGGATGAAGACGTAGACACGTGGAGATATACACAGTCGTCTCAGGTCGGTGTGTGCACACTAACAGGAGAGTGTGGTGTGTGCTGTGACTGACTGTTGGTGTGTGTTCGTTGGTGAATCACCCACCTTGTGAGTCAGGGGCTTCCCGTCACCCAGGGCTTTCCCCGTCAGGGCATCAAACAGGAAGATGACTGGAGAAAAAGAAGAGAGGGAGGGGAGGAAGGAGAGAGAGAGAGTATGATTACAAACAGTCATTGTTACAGTACTGCTAAAGTCATTTCCCCAGCTTTTTATCTCCTGGTGAAGTGTAATCCTCTTGTTGACAAAGTGCTCCTGATGTTTCAATGTGTTTAACGGCTGTAAATGTCATTGAGGGAAGAGGCCAAGCGCAAATCTCTCCCCGCTGTATGGACAATGAAGTTTGGTATTGTATTGTGGTAGTGAAGGGACAGCTCGACTGGCGTTCCACTCACCCTTCTCATCGCTCTTGTCCCGGATGGCGATGGTGTCGTTGCTAAGGGAAACGGACTGGGCGTTGAGGATGTCCGTTCTCATGCCGGGGAATCTGGGCGTGGAGATGAGACGGCCCTCGTAGGAGAACACATACACCCCCGTCCCATCCACCAACAGGAAGTGTCTGAGGAAGGAGCCAAAATAAAGAGGAGAAGGGGAGAGATGGAGAGATAAAGATCAGGGGGAGTGATAGAAAGCAGGTTTAGGGACAGAGAGGGGTGATAGAAGCAGGAGGGAGCAACAAAGAGGAGAGTGGGAATGGTAGAGGAGAGGAGAACATAACAAACTGCAAGATGGAGCCAAGATAATACAAAATGCAATGACTCACTTCTCTGAACAGGGAACAAAAGACACCACCAAAATTCACTGGGAATACATTACATAGCATGAAAAAACAATACTCAGAGCCACAGCCCCATACTACTTGTCAGACATACAGAACAGATACTATATAGTCGTTGTTGGGGTGGGATTGGAGTGGGGTGTGGGTGGTCCATGTGTGTCTTTTGACCATGTCTTTGTACTCCTCGTGTCTTACTCATTGTTAGAAAACGGTTTGGTCCAAATCGGATGTTATGTACTATATTTATTTAATATTATATGAATCCTATAAATTAAAATGGCCAATTTGGGTGCAATAAATGATCTTAATTTCTCAGAGATCAAATTATATTTCAACAAAATCATGTTGCATCTTATCTGTTTCTAACAGAAACAATTTCAGAACAATCTGAGATGGTGGGAGTTGAAATCCTCTTTATTTTGCTTTGTGAGGTGGAACTACTCATTAGAGAGAATGATAGATGTCTCTCTCTCTCTGTTTCCCACTGCAGTCAGACTTCCTCAGTCAGACCTGCTCTGGCAATGGCACACACAGTTCTCGCAAACGCACACACACAGTTCTCACAAACACAAACGCGCACACACACACAGAGAGTGTTTGGCAGGAGAAAGAAGGGGAGGGAATGAAAAGGACAGGGGGTCCAGAGATAGGCACAGCAGAGAGATCGGCGCAACAGGGATAGATGAGATGGGAAAAACTAAGAGAGGGAGGAGGGACATAACGAGATCGAGACAGAAGGATAAAGAGAGACTTACTTCTCAGCCTGTACAATGAGGCTGACAGTCCCCTCCTTCAGGTCAAAGATGAGAGGGGTGTTCCAGTTCGTAGCACTGTAGACGTAGCACTGGAGAGAGGTGGTGACCACTAGGTGACCGTGGGCCAGAGAGGCTTTGATGACCCGGTCCCTGAACTCCAGAACATCCCCCGCATCATTCACCACGTTCCTCACCTGGGTGATGAATAGAGAGAGAGAGAGACAGAGACAGAGAGAGGGAGAGGGACTGTTTAGGAACACACACACAGACATACACACAAACATACAGATGTAGCTCAGATCTTGACATGCATAAACACATACAGACATTGAGTAACAAATCATTTGAAATAATAACAAACAAATTGTAACAAACAGACTATAGCATACACACACAGGACATGTTTTCTGAGACACTCATCGATGTATAGTAGGCATGGATGCACTCACGTAAACTCAAGAGTGTATTTACTGTTGATATATACAAGGAATCAGCCCATGTCTAAGCATAGGACAGGAGGGGACAGAAATGCCTGGTGTGTATACATATGTGCCTTCCTACTTTTTTCACCTGTTAGGATAAACAAAATGTCTTCCACATTTCCCTGTGAATGAATGAATGAATGGAATATGGTTTTCCACCAGCAGGTAAAAGGTGTGGTGGGTATTTATTTAAGGGTTTAAACATCATCCTTCTTTAACCCCCACTAACAACCCAAATTTACTCACCAAACAACCAGGAATAAAAATGTTTAACCGCGAGGTGGTAAATTTAGCCGCCTGATTCACAAACCATTGGCAGATGTGCACTTTTAAAAAAGAGAGGGAGAGAAAAAACCCTGTAAGGCTGAAAATAAATGGCTGAAGATACAGGTTTGTTTGGTTAACGCAAACAGTGCTCATTGAGGGTTGTCTATGGAGAGTGTGCACGTATGCGTTTATCCACGTGTGTGTGTGTGTCCGTTTCTGTGTGTGCGCGCGTGTAAACGCTACCTTGTGGTTTCTGAAGTTTAAACACACTCTGTGATGGAGGCTGCTATACAGGCTGGCTATTGTCACTGGTCCACACTGGGAGGCTTATAGCATAATGTATAGCCACAAGTACCCAGGCCTGGGGAATAGTCTGGCCCTTTAAAATAGCCTGTTAAATTCACCTCACTAGCGTCTGCCTCTCACACCGGCCCATTCACCCTCAGTTAGCTGTCTCATTAATTCATTTAGGCTTGGGGACTGTTTGGCTTCTTAAGAGAAGAAAATATGAACACTTTTTCTGGAGGGTTAACCAAGCATATGGCAAAAGGAACCCGAAACACCTGCATGGTCCTCCTCTTGGTGAGGGTGATCTGTGTATTCTACCTGCATGGTCCTCCTCTTGGTGAGGGTGATCTGTGTGTTCTACCTGCATGGTCCTCCTCTTGGTGAGGGTGATCTGTGTATTCTACCTGCATGGTCCTCCTCTTGGTGAGGGTGATCTGTGTATTCTACCTGCATGGTCCTCCTCTTGGTGAGGGTGATCTGTGTATTCTACCTGCATGGTCCTCCTCTTGGTGAGGGTGATCTGTGTGTTCTACCTGCATGGTCCTCCTCTTGGTGAGGGTGATCTGTGTATTCTACCTGCATGGTCCTCCTCTTGGTGAGGGTGATCTGTGTATTCTACCTGTATGGTCCTCCTCTTGGTGAGGGTGACTGTGTATTCTACGTGCATGGTCCTCCTCTTGGTGAGGGTGATCTGTGTATTCTACCTGCATGGTCCTCCTCTTGGTGAGGGTGATCTGTGTGTTCTACCAGCATGGTCCTCCTCTTGGTGAGGGTGATCTGTGTATTCTACCTGTATGGTCCTCCTCTTGGTGAGGGTGATCTGTGTATTCTACCTGCATGGTCCTCCTCTTGGTGAGGGTGATCTGTGTATTCTACCTGCATGGTCCTCCTCTTGGTGAGGGTGATCTGTGTATTCTACCTGCATGGTCCTCCTCTTGGTGAGGGTGACTGTGTATTCTACGTGCATGGTCCTCCTCTTGGTGAGGGTGATCTGTGTGTTCTACCTGCATGGTCCTCCTCTTGGTGAGGGTGATCTGTGTATTCTACCTGCATGGTCCTCCTCTTGGTGAGGGTGATCTGTGTATTCTACCTGCATGGTCCTCCTCTTGGTGAGGGTGATCTGTGTATTCTACCCGCATGGTCCTCCTCTTGGTGAGGGTGATCTGTGTATTCTACCTGTATTGTCCTCCTCTTGGTGAGGGTGATCTGTGTATTCTACCTGCATGGTCCTCCTCTTGGTGAGGGTGATCTGTGTGTTCTACATGCATGGTCCTCCTCTTGGTGAGGGTGATCTGTGTATTCTACCTGTATGGTCCTCCTCTTGGTGAGGGTGATCTGTGTATTCTACCTGTATGGTCTTCCTCTTGGTGAGGGTGATCTGTGTATTCTACCTGCATGGTCCTCCTCTTGGTGAGGGTGATCTGTGTATTCTACCTGCATGGTCCTCCCCCTGGTGAGGGTGATCTGTGTATTCTACCTGCATGGACCTCCTCTTGGTGAGGGTGATCTGTGTATTCTACCTGCATGGTCCTCCTCTTGCTGAGGGTGATCTGTGTATTCTACCTGTATGGTCCTCCTCTTGGTGAGGGTGATCTGTGTATTCTACCTGTATGGTCCTCCTCTTGGTGAGGGTGATCTGTGTATTCTACCTGCATGGACCTCCTCTTGGTGAGGGTGATCTGTGTATTCTACCTGCATGGTCCTCCTCTTGGTGAGGGTGATCTGTGTATTCTACCTGCATGGTCCTCCTCTTGGTGAGGGTGATCTGTGTATTCTACCTGCATGGTCCTCCTCTTGGTGAGGGTGATCTGTGTGTTCTACCTGCATGGTCCTCCTCTTGGTGAGGGTGATCTGTGTATTCTACCCGCATGGTCCTCCTCTTGGTGAGGGTGATCTGTGTATTCTACCTGTATTGTCCTCCTCTTGGTGAGGGTGATCTGTGTATTCTACCTGCATGGTCCTCCTCTTGGTGAGGGTGATCTGTGTGTTCTACATGCATGGTCCTCCTCTTGGTGAGGGTGATCTGTGTATTCTACCTGTATGGTCCTCCTCTTGGTGAGGGTGATCTGTGTATTCTACCTGTATGGTCCTCCTCTTGGTGAGGGTGATCTGTGTATTCTACCTGCATGGTCCTCCTCTTGGTGAGGGTGATCTGTGTATTCTACCTGCATGGTCCTCCCCCTGGTGAGGGTGATCTGTGTATTCTACCTGCATGGACCTCCTCTTGGTGAGGGTGATCTGTGTATTCTACCTGCATGGTCCTCCTCTTGCTGAGGGTGATCTGTGTATTCTACCTGTATGGTCCTCCTCTTGGTGAGGGTGATCTGTGTATTCTACCTGTATGGTCCTCCTCTTGGTGAGGGTGATCTGTGTATTCTACCTGCATGGACCTCCTCTTGGTGAGGGTGATCTGTGTATTCTACCTGCATGGTCCTCCTCTTGGTGAGGGTGATCTGTGTATTCTACCTGCATGGTCCTCCTCTTGGTGAGGGTGATCTGTGTATTCTACCTGCATGGTCCTCCTCTTGGTGAGGGTGATCTGTGTGTTCTACCTGCATGGTCCTCCTCTTGGTGAGGGTGATCTGTGTGTTCTACCTGCATGGTCCTCCTCTTGGTGAGGGTGATCTGTGTGTTCTACCTGCATGGTCCTCCTCTTGGTGAGGGTGATCTGTGTATTCTACCTGTATGGTCCTCCTCTTTGTGAGGGTGATCTGTGTATTCTACCTGCATGGTCCTCCTCTTGGTGAGGGTGATCTGTGTGTTCTACCTGCATGGTCCTCCTCTTGGTGAGGGTGATCTGTGTATTCTACCTGCATGGTCCTCCTCTTGGTGAGGGTGATCTGTGTATTCTACCTGCATGGTCCTCCTCTTGGTGAGGGTGATCTGTGTGTTCTACCTGCATGGTCCTCCTCTTGGTGAGGGTGATCTGTGTGTTCTACCTGCATGGTCCTACTCTTGGTGAGGGTGATCTGTGTATTCTACCTGTATGGTCCTCCTCTTGGTGAGGGTGGTCTGTGTGTTCTACCTGCATGGTCCTCCTCTTGGTGAGGGTGATCTGTGTGTTCTACCTGCATGGTGCTCCTCTTGGTGAGGGTGATCTGTGTGTTCTACCTGCATGGTCCTCCTCTTGGTGAGGGTGATCTGTGTGTTCTACCTGCATGGTCCTCCTCTTGGTGAGGGTGATCTGTGTATTCTACCTGCATGGTCCTCCTCTTGGTGAGGGTGATCTGTGTGTTCTACCTGCATGGTCCTCCTCTTGGTGAGGGTGATCTGTGTGTTCTACCTGCATGGTCCTCCTCTTGGTGAGGGTGATCTGTGTGTTCTACCTGCATGGGCCTCCTCTTGGTGAGGGTGATCTGTGTGTTCTACCTGCATGGTCCTCCTCTTGGTGAGGGTGATCTGTGTATTCTACCTGCATGGTCCTCCTCTTGGTAAGGGTGATCTGTGTGTTCTACCTGCATGGTCATCCTCTTGGTGAGGGTGATCTGTGTGTTCTACCTGCATGGTCCTCCTCTTGGTGAGGGTGATCTGTGTGTTCTACCTGCATGGTCCTCCTCTTGGTGAGGGTGATCTCGAAGCTCCTCCACTCCCAGCGCTGCTCCACCACGTGGGCGAAGATGACGTGTCCGTTCCCACAAGCCCCCGCGAGCTGTGTGCCGTCTGCCGACCAGGCCAGGCTGAACACACTGCCAGTGTTAGGCTTCTCCAACGCATACGACCACTAGAGAGAGAGACAGAGGCAGAGAGAGAGAGAGAGAGAGAGAGCAAGACAGTGACAAAGAGAGAGAGGTAGAGAGAGAGGTAAAGCGAGAGAGTGTCAAAGAGAGAGAGAGAAAGACAGATTGTTGAGTAAATGGCAACAACAAAAAATGGTAGTACTGTACTTAATGCGTAATTTCATACAATAAGACAGATACTGTGCAGCCACAAAGGGGTATACGAGGTAGGGGTACAGTAAACCAGGGAGGTTAGGGATAGAGAGAGGGGTGGGGGTGAACAGGGATAGGTGCAGTATGCGGTAGTGGGGGGTTTGGTTGGGTGCATGACAGCCCCCCCCCCCCATGTAAACTGTGTGTAAGAGACACGGGTTGAGTCAGGGCCCAGTCACTGAGCTGTGATGAACTGTGAGACACTGAAGGAGCACTCAGGCCTGCCAAGTCCAGCACTCGCGCTCGTAAACATGCACTCTGCTATCCTCATCTATTACAACCAGCCAGAGTTATGGGGGTGGTGGTGGTTTGGGGCGGGGGTCGCATGAGCACACAACCAAGAGCCGAAGAGTGATTACCCAAAACTTTTCCTTCACTTTTAAAGTTCCATTTTCCTTTTCTTTTTTAGGGGAAGGAGGTGGTGGGGGGGGGGGGGGGGGTTGCTGTGTGTGTGTGTGTGTGTGTGTGTGTGTGTGTGTGTGTGTGTGTGTGTGTGTGTGTGTGTGTGTGTGTGTGTGTGTGTCTCTTGGGGGTGTAGTGTTTTTTTTTCTGGTGTGTCGGTGGGAGTCAGTGACACCCATCGAGACAGCTGAGAAGAGGCTGCAGCTCCTACCAACTCCCCAGCCTGCCGTTTAGAACACACCACCGCGACAACACAGGACGTTACTCACAAAGGCCACTAGAAAAACACTCCTCCTTGGCTTTTCCAATGCTCTCCCACCGCTCTCTCTCTCCAAGATATCCCTTTGCTCTCTTTTCTTCTCTCACTGCTCTCTCTCTCCTCTCTCTTAGCGTTCTGCAGAGTATCACACAAAGCCTATTCTGTTATTGGGCTTCTGGTTTAGAAATCCAGCCTGTCAGAGGGCTTATGATTGAGTTGAGATAGTTTGGGCTTGCAGTTGTGTTTTCTCAACCTGTTGGGGTATGTGTGTGTGAGAGAGATCTCCGTGTTGATGGATGATTTGGGGCTTGACTAATGGAGAGGCCAGATTAGCAATGTCACACTTAAACAGTTTGCTACACAAGAACCAGGACGCTAGTGTGAAAGGGAACTCTCCTGCTTCCCCACTCAGTCTCGCCCTTCGTTCTTTACCCTACTTTCTCCACCCTTTCTCTCTTTACCCTTCACTACCCTGTCTCTGTACCCCTATCTAACCCCTCTCTCTCTTTACCCTTCACTACCCTGTCTCTGTACCCCTATCTAACCCCCCTCTCTCTTTACCCTTTACTACCCTGTCTCTGTACCCCTATCTAACCCCCCTCTCTCTTTACCCCTCACTACCCTGTCTCTGTACCCCTATCAAACCCCCCTCTCTCTTTACCCCTCACTACCCTGTCGCTGTACCCCTATCTAACCCCCCTCTCTCTTTACCCCTCACTACCCTGTCTCTGTACCCCTATCTAACCCCCCTCTCTCTTTACCCCTCACTACCCTGTCTCTGTACCCCTATCTAACCCCCCTCTCTCTTTACCCCTCACTACCCTGTCTCTGTACCCGTATCTAACCCCTCTCTCTCTTTACCCCTCACTACCCTGTCTCTGTACCCCTATCTAACCCCGCTCTCTCTTTACCCTTCACTACCCTGTCTCTGTACCAGTATCAAACCCCTCTCTCTCTTTACCCCTCACTACCCTGTCTCTGTACCCCTATCTAACCCCTCTCTCTCTTTACCCCTCACTACCCTGTCTCTGTACCCCTATCTAACCCCTCTCTCTTTTACTCCTCCCCACCTCCTTTCACCTCTTCCCACTCTCCTCTCTTTGTCCACAGTCTACATTAGAGATTCCTCCATGGGCAGCCAAAGACAGTGATGACCTTCCCTTGATGACCTTTAACCTATGACCTCTCTGCCTCAGCCCATTCCAGTGTGCAGGTGGCTGGCAGGGCTCACCAGCTTTAACAGCCATCCCTATTTTCTATCTCACCCCTCTCCTCTGGTCTAGTATGTGACCTCTGACCTCTATGCTTCAGCTCTTTCCTGTGTGCAGGTGGCTGGCAAGGCTGAGGCTGCTTACAGTGGGAGAAACCACTAACGCTAACATTACCCTAGCGCTGCCAGTTAGAGACTGGACGGTATGCCAAGTGCTGTGCTTCACAGAAAAGGTCTGTGTTGGCTTCATAAGCTGAGGTGTGGCTTTGTATACGGTCTCAGCCGGCAGGTTGGAGCCCACCCTGTTTGATCAGTCTGTCTGTCTCTCTCTGTCAGAACAGCCGGCGGCCACGGTCAAAACACAAGATTTCCTTGGTCAGCTTCCTCCCCTGTAATACTGTATCAGGACCCAAAATAGCCAAAGAAAAAAAGCCCCTCTTTACCAATCTGGACAAGAGATTTCTTGTTAAACTCATATCAAAGGTGGCACTTTTACCTCTACCGCGCTCTCTCTCCTTCCTCATAAATCCTGCGATAGAAATTACTTTCCTTATTTTTTGGTGTGTGTGTGTGTGTGTGTGTGTGTGTGTGTGTGTGTGTGTGTGTGTGTGTGTGTGTGTGCCACAAAGATAAACAGGGTCCGGCCGCATTAAGGCCGCTGCAGGGCTTTGAAGTGTACTTTTATATACCTTTCGTCCAAACATCAGCACTATGATTGGACAGGCTCCACCGCCAACGAAAGCCTACACGCTTAAAATAATAATACCCCATCTACTCTTCAGTAAACATCCCGCTCCCTTTTAGAGCTCCCCTGGAGGAGAGGAGGTGGAGGAGGGGGGACAGAGATACAGCTGAATGTATACACCACACTGTAATGAAGCAGGACACTTGATATCGGCCCGAGAAGCACTTTTGGATTTGTGCTTACCTAATGCTTTTAACACATTGGGCCATTTGACTCCTGCTGCAGCAAGCGTACGTTTGTGTATGTATGTGTGTGAGAAAGAGAGAACACAGGTGTATATTTAAATGTGAATAAGACATGTGGTGGGGTGTGTAAATGCACAGTGTGAGTTTCTGAGTGCAGTTATGCGTGTGCCTAAAAGGTGAAAATCCCTGGGCTCTCAGTGTCAGGCAATGAGTGAGTATGGGACACTGGGGGGAGTCCTGTAGCTGTCCTGAGAGAAGAGACTACTCTATCTCTTTCTACCTGCCTCCCCCACACCATGAAAAACCTCCCCTTCAATCTCCTCTCTCTACCTTTATCTTTCCCCAGAACTAACCCCACTATCTCTCTCTCTCTCTCTCTCTTTCGTAACTCCCTTCCTCTCACAAAGTGTCAGGATTAGGTAGTACTGTAATACCGTGCTTCTACACCTGCATTGCTTGCTGTTTGGGGTTTTAGGCTGGGTTTCTGTACAGCACTTTGAGATATCAGCTCATGTAAGAAGGGCTATATAAATACATTTGATTTGATACTGTAGCAAGCGTTTCCCAAAAGCACAGAGTCCAATTATGGCCCTCTTTAAGATCCCAGGGGTCCACTCCACAGCACAGCTCTGTCTCCAGACTGCAGGAGTAAATCAGGACCTGTCCAGACCTGGAGCAGTGCTGGTTTACCTCTGGGCCACAGAGCTCCACTCCAGGACTCTCTGCTCTCAACCAGAGTTCAGTGTCAGGAAGGCCTCAGCCATTGACAACCATAGGGAGCCTCAGCCATATTCAACCGTCGAGCGCATCAGCCATTGACAACCAAAGGGAGCCTCAGCCATATACAACCATAAGGAGCCATAGAAAACCATCAAGCACGTCAGTCATAGACAACCATCAAGCACATCAGCCATAGACAGCTTCCGCCATAGACGACCAAAGAGAGCTTCCGCCATAGACGACCAAAGAGAGCTTCCGCCATAGACGACCAAAGAGAGCTTCCGCCATAGACGACCAAAGAGAGCTTCCGCCATAGACGACCAAAGAGAGCTTCCGCCATAGACGACCAAAGAGAGCTTCCGCCATAGACGACCAAAGAGAGCTTCCGCCATAGACAACCATAGAGAGCTTCAGTCATTGAGAGCTTCAGCCATAGACAACCATAGAGAGCTTCAGCCATAGACAACCATAGAGCTTCAGCCATAGACAACCATAGAGCTTCAGCCATAGGGAGATGAGTGAAAGGGGTGAAAGAGGGAAGAGAGGAGCGAGGGAAGGGGAGAGAAGGATGAGAGGAGGGATATAAGGGCTGAAAGGTGATGAGAGGAGCGATGGAGGCGGATCAGTCAGCAGCAGATTTGCTGACTAGTTTGATTGGAGCCAAAAGGGATGATCCTGGCCCTGCTCCAACCACCCTGCTCTCTCCTCGAGAACACTGGACTAGCTAGGAGATATTCACAATCACACTGGAAACATGGGGGGGGGGGGAGCAGCAGGAGAAGGGTAGAGCTCTGTGAAGGAGAAGGGTGGAGGGGCGCTGGTAAGGGTCTGCTCTGGTCACTGAGCCCTGTCTATAATGGGCAGCTTTGTGGCCAGAGGAAAGGTGACAGACATGACGTGAAGCTCTGCTGAGGTCTGGGGGGAAAGAGAGAGGTAGAGACCCCTGGCTCTTACAATGAGCTCTTACACATAGACAGCACATAACACTATACACACACACACACTGCTGCATAACACTACACCCACACTGCTCCATAGCACTATACACCCTACACACACTGCTCCATAGCACTATACACACACACTGCTCCATAGCACTATACACCCTACACACACTGCTCCATAGCACTATACACCCACTGCTCCATAGCACTACACACCCTACCCACACTGCTCCATAGCACTATACACCCTACACACACTGCTCCATAGCACTATACACCCTACACACACTGCTCCATAGCACTATACACCCACACTGCTCCATAGCACTATACACCCTACACACACTGCTCCATAGCACTATACACCCACACTGCTCCATAGCACTATACACCCTACCCACACTGCTCCATAGCACTATACACCCACACTGCTCCATAGCACTATACACCCTACCCACACTGCTCCATAGCACTACACACGCACTGCTCCATAGCACTATACACCCTACACACACTGCTCCATAGCACTATACACCCTACCCACACTGCTCCATAGCACTATACACCCTACCCACACTGCTCCATAGCACTATACACCCACACTGCTCCATAGCACTATACACCCTACCCACACTGCTCCATAGCACTATACACCCTACCCACACTGCTCCATAGCACTATACACCCTACACACACTGCTCCATAGCACTATACACCCACACCGCTCCATAGCACTATACACACACACTGCTCCATAGCACTATACACACACACTGCTCCATAGCACTATACACACACACTGCTCCATAGCACTATACACACACTGCTCCATAGCACTATACACACACACTGCTCCATAGCACTATACACACACTGCTCCATAGCACTATACACACACACTGCTCCATAGCACTATATACACACACTGCTCCATAGCACTATACACACACACTGCTCCATAGCACTATACACACACACTGCTCCATAGCACTATACACACACTGCTCCATAGCACTATACATCATACACAGACACTGCTGCATAGCACTATACACCATACACACACACTGCTCCAAGGCACTATACACCATATACACACACTGCTCCATAGCACTATACACCATATACACACACTGCTCCATAGCACTATACACTATACACACACATTGCTCCATAGCACTATACACACACACTGCTCCATAGCACTATACACACACACTGCTGCATAGCACTATACACCATACACACACACTGCTCCATAGCACTATACACCATATACACACACTGCTCCATAGCACTATACACTATACACACACATTGCTCCATAGCACTATACACACACACTGCTCCATAGCACTATACACACACACTGCTCCATAGCACTATACACACACACTGCTCCATAGCACTATACACACACACACACTGCTGCATAGCACTATACACATACTGCTGAATAACACTATACACCCTACACACACTGCTATGTATACATATGTGCACCTGAGATATAGACAGAGCCTCCTACTGACCACGCACACGCACACACACACACACACACACACACACACACACACACACACACACACACACACACACACACACACACACACACACACACACACACACACACACACACACACACACACACGGCGACCCAATCTGATACACTTGATCATTCAGAGGAGTAAGGGATACACACACACCTGTCTAGAGATTTAACATGTGTGTGTTAAACTAAATCACACCCCCACACACTCTTCAGCCTCTTATGGTCATGGGTTAGCTGCACTCTGATGAGGAGAAAAGACTGTGGGATGGTGTTACTACCAAGTACAATTTGTGAAAGTAACACAAATTATTCGTAACGACCTACACACGCAGGCATACATACAGAGAAGCACACTAACACAGACATACACTTGTACACACACGCAAGATAAACTCAGTCACTCACTAAAACCCAAGCCCTCTCTCTTACACAGACAACAGACCAGTCAGACAACACTGCCACCCTCTTTAGGGAACATTTGCTCCCTCCCTCCCCCTCTCCCCCCGTCTCTCCCTCCCTCTCCGTTTCACTGCACATACGTTTGCCATTAAGATTGGCAGGTGTTGTGAGCCTGCTGCTTCACCCAACTGCTGTAACGGGCTACAGCAAGCTGCAGGGAAAAATACTTCAAACTGATCTCAAAGGCAAGGAGGCGGTAACTCCTCAAACCCCCATCCTCACTACAGCACCAGCCAGAGAGGCAAACTTCTCTCTCTCTTTCCTTCCCTCACACTCTCCCTCCCTTCGTTTTTTGGTGGGTTGGAGGAAAGGGGGATACCTAGAAAGGAAGAGACAAAGAGAAAAATCGAAAGAGAGAGACAGATCGGTCCTCCATTCACTCCTACCCTGTGTCCTCTCCACCTGGAGCAGTACTTGGGGCTGGGGGGGGTTTGGCTGGGACTGCAGAGAGGACTGGCCTGGGGCCTGGGGCAGGGAAGGGGTTAATGACACGTTTGGGCTAATGGCTCCCAGCGGAGCTATCTGCTGATTCAGCCCCATTACATCAGGCACATTAAATATGTCTGCACTGACTGCTGCAGACAGGTCTGCTTCTCCTCACAACACGCTTTTCGGCAGGGTGGCATGTGAAGTCCCCCATCTCCCAAGTCTCCCCCCTCTGAAGCCCTCCCTCCTCTGAAGCCCTCCCTCCTCTGAAGAGAGAGAGAGAATAAAGGAGGGGGACAGAGTGAGAAAGAGGGAGAGAGCAAGTGCACGTGTGGTTTTTCTTTAAATCATAGTTTAAACCCACTGTCTTTCTCTGAAGATAATAAAGTCTAAGTTAAGCCAACACTAGACTATCATTAGCTTGGGTCTAACATTGCCAGAGTGGCTAATTCTATAAATCAACGTGGCTAGCATTTGGCTAACCTATAGCTATTAGCTACCCATTGTGGCTAGCCTATAGCTTGGCTAACATGATAAATCAGTGTGGCTACTGGCTAGCTGGCTGCTTGACGAGCCCAGCTGGCTTCAGTTAGCCTCAATGTTCCTGAGAGACGACCTGGCAGGGCAGGTATGGGGTGTAAATCCCTACACGCTCCCCCCACATCAACGTACACTACCACGCAGGCATGGACAGACACACACATGCACAAGCACGAACGTGCGTACGTGGACTTCAGGAAACAGCAGGGGGAGCACGCAAGGTGAAAAGCTTAAAGTTCCTTGGCGTACACATCACGGGCAAACTGAAATGGTCCACCCACACAGACAGCGTGGTGAAGAAGGCGCAACAGTGCCTCTTCAACCTCAGGAGGCTGAAGAAATTCAGCTTGGCCCCTAAGACCCTAAAACTTTTACAGATTCACAATTGAGAGCATCCTGTCGGGCTGTATTACCGCCTGGTATGGCAACAGCACCGCCCGCAACTGCAGGGCTCTCCAGAGGGTGGTGAGGTCTGCCCAACACATCACCGGGGGCACACTGCCTGCCTTTCAAGACACCTATAGCACCGATGTCACAGGAAGGCCAAAAAGATCCTCAAGGACATCAACCACCCGAGCCACTGCCTGTTCAACCCGCTACCATCCAGAAGGTGAGGTCAGTACAGGT
The DNA here is from genome assembly GCF_045679555.1 of Salvelinus alpinus. Lineage (NCBI taxonomy): Eukaryota > Metazoa > Chordata > Actinopteri > Salmoniformes > Salmonidae > Salvelinus > Salvelinus alpinus. The sequence goes on from NC_092106.1 coordinate 16,507,641, forward strand.
GCATCAAAGCTGGGACCGAGAGACTGAAAAACAGCTTCTATCTCAAGGCCATTAGACTGTTAAACAGCCTTCACTAGCCGGATACCACCCGGTTACTCAACCCTGCACCTTAGAGGCTGCTGCGCTATATAGATAGACATGGAATCACTGGTCACTTTAATAATGGAACACTAGTCACTTTAATAATCGTTCGCTGCCCGCACCCGCCCGCCCGACTAGCATCACTACTCTGGACGGTTCTGACTACAAATACCTAGGTGTCTGGCTAGACTGTAAACTATCCTTCCAGACTCATATTAAACATCTACAATCCAAAATTAAATATAGAATCGGCTTCCTATTTCGCAACAAAGCCTCCTTCACTCATGCTGCCAAACATATCCTCGTAAAACTGACTATCCTACCGATCCTCGACTTCGGCGATGTCATTTACAAAATAGCTTTCAATACTCTACTCAGCAAACTGGATGCAGTCGATCACAGTGCCATCCGTTTTGTCACCAAAGCCCCTCATACCACCCACCACTGAGACCTGTATGCTCTAGTCGGCTGGCCCTCGCTACATATTCGTTGCCAGACCCACTTGCTCCAGGTCATCTATAAGTCTTTGCTAGGTAAAGCGCCGCCTTATCTTAGCTCACTGGTCACAATAACAACACCCACACGTAGCACGCGCTCCAGCATGTATATTTCACTGGTCGTCCCCAAAGCCAACACCCACTTTGGCCGCCTTTCCTTCCAGTTCTCTGCTGCCAATGACTGGAACGAATTGCAAAAATCGCTGAAGCTGGAGACTTATATTTCCCTCACTAACTTTAAACATCAGATATCTGAGCAGCTAACCGATCGCTGCAGCTGTACATAGCCCATCTGTAAATAGCCCACCCAATCTACCTACCTCATCCCCATATTGTTTTAATTTACTTTTCTGCTCTTTTGCACACTAGTATTTCTACTTGCACATCATCATCTGCTCATCTATCACTCCAGTGTTAATATGCTAAACTATAATTACTTCGCTACTATGGCCTATTTATTGCCTTACCTCCTCACGCCATTTGCACACACTGTATATAGACTTTATTTTTTTCTATTCTGTTATTGACTGTATGCTTGTTTATTCCATGCGTAACTCTGTGTTGTTGTTTGTGTCGCACTGCTTTGCTTTATCTTGGCCAGGTCGCAGTTGTAAATGACAACTTGTTCTCAACTAGCTTACCTGGTGAAATAAAGGTGAAATAAAAAAGTATATGTTTACATACTCCTTTACTCATCTCATATGTATATACTGCATACTATTCTACTCTATTTTAGTCATAATACAGTAGGGAAAAGGGGGATACCTCGTCAATACAACTGAATGTATTCAACTGAAATGTGTCTTCCGCATTTAACCCAACCCCTCTGAATCAGAGAGGTGTGGGGGGCTGCCTTAAATCAACATCCACGTCTTCGGCGCCCGGGGAACTGGGTTAACTGATCATGGGCAGAACGACAGATTTTTACTTTGTCAGCTCGGGGATTCGATGATCACTGCCACTTTGACATTGCTTGTCCTAATATTTATATATTTCTTAATTCCATTCTTTTACTTTTAGATGCGTGTGTATTGTTGTGAATGGCTAGATATTACAGCACTTTTGGAGTTAGGAACACAAGAATTTTGCTACACGCACAATCACATCTGCTAAATATGTGTGTGACCAATAAAATTAGATGAGATTTGACACACACACTCTTGATGGCATCATAACTCAAGCATATTTTGTCGATCCACTGGACAGGGTTGATGAGAGCGGTTAATAAATAGCAGCATAGCATCTCCATCTGATTCACGCACTCTAAGGGAGGGAGTCGGACCATTAGAAGACCCATAGAGCATTTCCTGTACACACTCTCTCTCTATTCCCCAAACTCTGCCAGCCGCAAGGAGCACCAAACAAACAGCAAGCACAATAAACTGTGTGTGAAGACACAGACATCCATGGAGTCCAGCACTCATGCCTTGTTCTCTGCAGACATCCACAAACAAGGAGAAAGATGCTCACATTTTCACTGTTATTATTACTGTATCTAGTGTCACAGCTGTGTCATTATTCTTGTAAGTAGTGTAAGAGAAAGAGAGGCTAAAAGTAATCCATGTGTTGGGGAGGAGGAAGAGGTGGAGGGGGGCCCATCAATCTCTCAGCAGATTAGGAAGAGTTGTAAACATCGCTCTGCAGTGACCCAGGCCCCCCTCACAGGGGGTTGGAGCTGGGGCTGTAGTCATTGGGCTGTGTTGGGTTGTGTTTTGTGATCTGGGTTGGTAGGTTGGACTGTGCTGGGCTGTGTTGAAATGGCATGGCTGAGCAGGGCAGGGCGTTCTGAGATGTACTGGGTCGTGCTGGGGGCTGGAGGTAAGGAGCTGGGGTTGAGGATCTGAGCTGGAACTCCCAGCTAGGGACGAGCTGACCCCGTTTAGAACACCTCGCCAAGGGGGAGCGGGCTGGGTGTTGACACCGTACAGACCTACCCCTCCCATGGCCACCCTTCTCCAAGGGCAATCCATCATACAAAACACACACATACAACAGTCTGCCAAACCTAAAACAATATCTGAAGATAAAACAATCTTTAAGAGGGAGTAGAAAAATGTCAAGGGCTCTTTAGGAGCAAAATGATGTACATCTCTTTATAATAAAGCCTGGCCCACTGCATTAAATTACACGCTATTAAACAGAACCAAGAGTCAAGCCCATTAAAGAGCTGCTTTGAAATGTCCCATGGCACCGCACAGTCTGAGCTTCCTTAATCACACTCACGCTCAGACCCTCTGTCTGCCCACTGTCTCAGAGAGCGAGAGAGACACACACACACAAACACACACGCTTGCATGAATGCACATTCACACAAGCACACAAGCACACTGATCCACTTTTCACTGTTGTTTTGTGTAACCAGTCACCTGTGGGGAGAGTATCTATGTGTGTAAAATTCAAGTGCCATCTTATTCTCAGCCCCTGGTAAAAATTTGTGCACTACATAAGGAATGGGTGTCTTTTAATACGCCGCTTGTGTATTTTTACCCTGGCAATAAGAAACTATTCAGTAAGACAATAACCAAGATGGCGTAGCAGTCGGACGTGTGTTTGTCTTGTCCCATGTAAAATATTGTTTTCTTTTCGTATACATTTTAATCTCACTTTCCATCTACGGACTGAATATACTCTCCTGTAACCCGCCTCACCCAATGTGGTACGGATCTGCTATTTTTATACTTTAGAACCGGAACCCCCATCAGCAGCTAGCCAGCTAACTAGCTAGTAGTCAGTTAGCCACTGCTAGCGGTCTTCACCGTTAACTCGGACTCCAGCCAGCCTCAGCTCGGTCAACACCTGCCAGTCTACACAGCGAGATATCATCCCAGAGCATATCGGACTACTTTTTCTCTACCACATCTCCGGATTCCTACCGCAAGCTCTGAACGTTTACACCGGATCATCGCAGCTAGCTAGCTGCATTCCGAGTGGCTACTCTGTCCCGAAGCAAGCATCAGTTAGCTTTGAGCTAGCCTCGAGCTAGGCCCATCTTCCGGCCAGCCGAAGAGGTCCACCAGCTAATTCTTGGGCTACAATACCTCTTTTGCCAATTGGCCTGAACCCTTTACTGCCGACACGGAGCCCCGCCGATCCATCACAACTGGTCCGCCGACCTAATCATCCGAGGTGGTTTCAACAGGCTCTTCCGTTGCGACGTTGCCGAAGGCCCATCTGCTTGCCCCGGCCCGCTAGCTGTCTGAATCGCCATGTCTCCAGCTCGCCTAGTAGCGTAGTAGCGACTACTGAATCGGCTCCCTGACTCACCTATTGCTACTCATTGGACCCTATGATCACTTGGCTACACACGTCTCTCCCTAATGTCAATATGCCTTGTCTATTGCTGTTTTGGTTAGTGACTATTGTCTTATTTCACTGTAGAGCCCCCAGCCCTGCCCAATATGTCTTAGATAGCCCTTTTGTCCCACCCCCCACACATGCGGTGACCTCACCTGGCTTAACTGGTGCCTCTAGAGACAAAACCTCTCTCATCGTCACTCAATGCCTAGGTTTACCTCCACTGACCTCACATCGTACCATACCCTTGTCTGTAAATTATGCCTTGAATCTATTCTTCCACGCCCAGAAATCTGCTCCTTTCACTCTCTGTTCCGAACGTACAAGACGGCCAGTTCTTATAGCCTTTAGCCGTACCCTTTTCCTACTCCTCCTCTGTTCCTCTGGTGATGTAGAGGTTAACCCAGGCCCTGCAGCCCACCGCACCACTTCCACTCCCCAGGCGCTCTCATTTGTTGACTTCTGTAACCGTAAAAGCCTTGGTTTCATGCATGTTAACATCAGAAGCCTCCTCCCTAAGTTTGTTTTATTCACTGCTTTAGCACACTCCGCCAACCCTGATGTCCTAGCCGTGTCTGAATCCTGGCTTAGGAAGGCCACCAAAAATCCTGAAATTTCCATCCCCAACTACAACATTTTCCGACAAGATAGAACTGCCAAAGGGGGTGGAGTTGCAATCTACTGCAGAGATCGCCTGCAGATTTCTGTCATACTATCCAGGTCTGTGCCCAAACAATTCGAGCTTCCACCTTACCAGAAACAAGTCTCTCACCGTTGCCGCTTGTTATAGACCCCCCTCAGCCCCCAGCTGTGCCCTGGACACCATATGTGAATTGATTGCCCCCCATCTATCTTCAGAGTTCGTACTGTTAGATGACCTAAACTGGGATATGCTTAACACCCCAGCCGTCCCACAATCTAAGATAGACGCCCTCAATCTCACACAAATTATCAAGGAACCTACCAGGTACAACCCTAAATCCGTAACCATGGGCACCATCTTAGATAAAATCCTGACCAATTTGCCTCTAAATACACCTCTGCTGTCTTCAACCAGGATCTCAGCAAACACTGCCTCAATGCCCTTCCGTAATGGGTCCGCGGTCAAATGACCACCCCTCATCACTGTCAAATGCTCCCTAAAACACTTCAGCGAGCAGGCCTTTCTAATCGACCTGGCCTGGGTATCCTGGAAGGATATTGACCTCATCCCGTCAGTAGAGGATGCCTGGTTGCTCTTTAACCTCTTAGTGATCCCTTCACGCGCCAATCCCTTTAGCGGGATCGATTTGACAACATCCAGTGAAATTTCAGAGCGCCAAATTCAAACTACAGGAAAATCAATATTCAACATTCACGAAATATAAGTGTAATACATCAAAATAAAGCTTAACTTCTTGTTAATCCAGCCGCTGTGTCAGATTTCAAAAAGGCTTTACGGCGAAAGCAGACCATGCGATTATCTGAGGACAGCGCCCCGCATACAAACACATGAAAATCATTTTTCAACCAGACAGGTGCAACACAAAAGTCAGAAATAACGATATAATAAATGCCTTACCTTCGAAGATCATCTTCTTTTTGCAATCCCAAATGTCTCAGTCACACAATGAATGGTTGTTTTGTTCGATAAATTCCTTCTTTATATCCCCAAAATGTCAATTTATTTGGCACGTTTGATTCAGAAATACACCGGTTCCAACTCGCCCAACATGACTACAAAGTATCTAATAAGTTACCTGTAAACTTGGTCCAAACATTTCAAACAACGTTCCTAATCGAACCTCAGGTATCCTAAAATGTAAATAATCAATCAAATTTAAGATGGGATAATCTGTTTCCAATACCGAAGAAAAATAACACAGAGCGTGTTCCTGTTCACGCGCACCAAAATAGTAAGGACCTTCAGAGTGACACATGGAATGAATAGCACTACTTCTTCATTTCTCAAAATAAAAACATTGACCAATTTCTAAAGACTGTTGACATCTAGTGGAAGCCATATGAACTGCAACCATTGGGAAATCCTATGACCTCAATTATTTCCCCCCTGGATGGTTTGTCCTCGGGGTTTTGCCTGCCAAATCAGTTCTGTTATACCCACAGACATTCATTTAACAGTTTTAGAAACTTGAGTGTTTTCTATTCAAATCTACCAATTATATGCATATCCTAGATTCTGGGCCTGAGCAAAAGGCAGTTTACTTTGGTGCACGCTTTTCATCCGTACGCCACAATACTGCCCCCTAGCCTTAAGAAGTTTAAAACAAAATTTGCATCCTGTAGCACTAATTCCCAAAAGTTTTTGGGACACTGTAAAGTCCATGGAGAATAAGAGCACCTCCACCCAGCTACCCACTGCACTGAGGCTAGGAAACATTGTCTCCACCGATAAATCTACGATAATCGGTTATTTCAATAAGCATTTTTCTACGGCTGGCCATGCTGTCCACCTGGCTACCCCGGCCAACAGCTCTGCAACCCCTGCAGCAAATCAAATCAAATGTATTTATATAGCCCTTCTTACATCAGCTGATATATCAAAGTGCTGTACAGAAACCCAGCCTAAAACCCCAAACAGCAAGCAATGCAGGTGTAGACGTACGGTGGCTAGGAAAAACTCCCTAGACAGGCTAAAACCTAGGAAGAAACCTAGAGAGGAACCAGGCTATGAGGGGTGGCCAGTCCTCTTCTGGCTGTGCCGGGTGGAGATTATAACAGAACATGGCCAAGATGTTCAAATGTTCATAAATGACCCTAAAATTCACAGTAGTTGTCGAGGGTGCAACAGGTCAGCACCTCAGGAGTAAATGTCAGTTGGCTTTTCATAGCCGATCATTGAGAGTATCTCTACCGCTCCTGCTGTCTCTAGAGAGTTGAAAACAGCAGGTCTGGGACAGGTAGCACGTCCGGTGCTTGCCAAAGTCCCCCCCCCCTCGCTTCTCCTTCACCCAAATCCACACAGCTGATGATCTGAGAGAGATGCAAAATCTGGATCCCTACAAATCAGCTGGGCTAGACAATCTGGACCCTCTCTTTCTAAAATGATCCACCGAAATTGTTGCAACCCCTATTACTAGCCTGTTCAACCTCTCTTTCAGATCGTCTGAGATCCCCAAAGATTAGAAATCTGCCGCGGTCATCCCCCTCTTCAAAGGGGGAGTCGCTGAAGACCCAAACTGTTATAGACCTATATCCATCCTGCCCTGCCTTTCTAAAATATTCAAAAGCCAAGTTAGTAAACAGATCACCGACCATTTTGAATCCCACCGTACCTTCTCCACTATGCAACCTGGTTTCCAAGCTGGTCATGGGTGCACCTCAGCCATGCTCAAGGTCCTAAACGATATCACAACCGCCATCGATAAAAGACAGTACTGTGCAGCCGTCTTCATCGACCTGGCCAAGGCTTTCGACTCTGTCAATCGCCGCATTCTTATCGGCAGACTCAATAGCCTTGGCTTCTCAAATGACTGCCTCGCCTTGTTCACCAACTACTTTTCAGATAGAGTTCAGTGTGGCAAATCGGAGGGCCTGTTGTCCGGACAACAGGCAGTCTCCAAGGGCTCAATTCTCGGGCCGACTCTTTTCTCTGTATATATCAATGATGTTGCTCTTGCTGCTGGTGATTCTCTAATCCACCTCTATGCAGACGACACCATTCTGTATACATCTGGCCCTTCTTTGGACACTGTTAACAAACCTCCAAACGAGCTTCAATGCCATACAACACTCCTTCCGTGGCCTCCAACTACTTTTAAATGCTAGTCAAACTAAACGCATGCTCTTCAACCGATTGCCGCCCGCCCGACTAGCATCACTACTCTGGACTAGAGGTCGACCGATTATGATTTTTCAACGCCGATACCGATTAATCTGCCGATTTTTTTTATTTATTTGTAATAATGACAATTACAACAATACTGAATGAACACTTATTTTAACTTAATATAATACTTCAATAAAATAAATTTAGCCTCAAATAAATAATGAAACATGTTCAACTTGGTTTAAATAATGCAAAAACAAAGTGTTGGAGAAGAAAGTAAAAGTGCAATATGTGCCATGTAAGAAAGCTGGTGGTATTAAAGCTGGTGGTTCCTTTTAACATGAGTCTTCAATATTCCCAGGTAAGAAGTTTTAGGTTGTAGTTATAGGAATTATAGGACTATTTCTCTCTATACAATTTTGTATTTCATATACCTTTGACTATTGGATGTTCTTATAGGCACTTTAGTATTGCCAGTGTAACAGTATAGCTTCCATCCCTCTCCTCGCTCTTACCTGGGCTCGAACCAGGAACACTGACAACAGCCACCCTCGAAGCAGCGTTACCCATGCAGAGCAAGGGGAACAACTACTCCAAGTCTCAGAGCGAGTGACGTTTGAAACGCTATTAGCGCGCACCCCGCTAACTAGCTAGCCATTTCACATCGGTTACACCAGCCTAATCTTGGGAGTTGATAGGCTTGAAGTCATAAACAGCGCAATGCTTGAAGCATTGCGAAGAGCTGCTGGCAAAACGCACTAAAGTGCTGTTTGAATGAATGCTTACGAGCCTGCTGCTGCCTACCATCGCTCAGTCAGACTGCTCTATCAAATCATAGACTTAATTATAACACACAGAAAAACGAGCCATAGGTCATTAATATGGTCGCTTCCGGAAACTATCTCGAAAACAAAACGTTTATTCTTTCAGTGAAATACGGAACCGTTCCGTATTTTATCTAACGGGTGGCATCCATAAGTCTAAATATTCCTGTTACATTGCACAACCTTCAATGTTATGTCATAATTACGTAAAATTCGGGCAAATTAGTTTGCAAAGAGCCAGGCGGCCCAAACTGTTGCATATACCCTGACTCTACGTGAAATGAACGCAAGAAAAGTGACACAATTTCACCTGGTTAATATTGCCTGCTAACCTGGATTTCTTTTAGCTAAATATGCAGGTTTAAAAATATATACTTCTGTGTATTGATTTTAAGAAAGGCATTGATGTTTATGGTTAGGTACACGTTGGAGCAACAACAGTCCTTTTTCGCGAATGCGCACCGCATCGATTATATGCAACGCAGGACACGCTAGATAAACTACTAATATCATCAACCATGTGTAGTTATAACTAGTGATTATGATTGATTGTTTTTTATAAGATAAGTTTAATGCTAGCTAGCAACTTACCATGGCTTCTTACTGCATTCGTGTAACAGGCAGGCTCCTCGTGAGGCAGGTAGTTAGAGCGTTGGACTAGTTAACCGCAAGGTTGCAAGATTGAATCCCCGAGCTGACAAGGTAAAAATCTGTCGTTCTGCCCCTGAACAAGGCAGTTAACCCACCGTTCCTAGGTCGTCTTTGAAAATAAGAATGTGTTAACTGACTTGCCTAGTTAAATAAAGGTGTGTAAAAAATACAATTTAAAATTAAAAAAAAAAAATCGGCGTCCAAAAATACCGATATCTGATTGTTATGAAAACTTGAAATCGGCCCTAATTAATCGGCCATTCCGATTAATCGGTCGACCTCTACTCTGGACAGTTCTGACTTCGAATATATGGACAACTACACATACCTAGGTGTCTGGTTAGACGGTAAACTCTCATTCCAGACTCACATTAAGCATCTCCAATCCAAAATGAAATCTAGAATCGGCATCCTATTTCGCAACAAAGCCTCCTTCACTCATGCTGCCAAACATATCCTCGTAAAACTGACTATCCTACCGATCCTTGACTTCGGCGATGTCATTTACAAAATAGCCTCCAACACTCTACTCAGCAAACTGGATGTAGTCTATCACACTGCCATCCGTTTTGTCACCAAAGCCCCATATACTACCCCCCACTGCGACCTGTATGCTCTCGTTGGCTGGCCCTCGCTACATATTCGTCGCCAAACCACTGGCTCCAGGTCATCTATAAAGTCTTTGCTAGGTAAAGCCCTGTCTTATCTCAGCTCACTGGTCACCATAGCATTACCCAACCGTAGCATGCGCTCCAGCAGGTATATGTCACTGGTCATCCCCAAAGCCAACACCCACTTTGGCCACCTTTCCTTACAGTTCTCTGCTGCCAATGACTGGAACGAATTGCAAAAAATCACTGAAGCTGGAGACTTATATCTCCCTCTCTAACTTTAAGCATCAGCTGTCAGAGCAGCTTACCAATCACTGTACCTGTACACAGCCAATCTGTAAATAGCACACACGACTACCTCATCTCCATATTGTTATTTATCTTCTTTCTCTTTTGCACCCCAGTATCTCTACTTGCACATCATCATCTGCACATCACTAGTGTTAACGCTAAATTGTAATTATTTTGCTACTATGGCCTATTTATTGCCGTACCTCCCTAATCTTTTACATTTGCACACACTGTGCATAGATTTTTCTATTGTGTTATTGACTGTACGTTTGTTTATTCCATGTGTAACTCTGTTGTTGTTTGTGTTGCACTGCTTTGCTTTGCTTTATCTTGGCCAGGTTGCAGTTGTAAATGAGAACTTATTCTCAACTGGCCTACCTGGTTAAATACAGGTGAAATATTTTTTTAAACTCAGACGAGAGGGCTCTGAAATCGGAGTAGATAGCCGGAGCGAATTTACGAACGCACCCGAATTAGCAATGTCCATTGAGAACGCACAATGACTATACCACTTAGCTAAGCTAAGAATGACGTGAATAATCAAGTCAATAAACGTTGGGTAGTTAGTTAGATAGCATATAGTTAAATAAATAAAAAAGATAATAAAGGACCTGTGTAAAATAAACTAGTAGTCAGGTAGGCCAAGTTCATCATCACTGGAAGAGGTCTCCACAGAATCCCTTTCACATTACTTTCTCTCTGCCTCTCTTTGCTTTGGCACTTTATCGTCAAAGTGAGGGTATTTCGAGGTAAAAAAAATTCAGGAGCCCGGCTTGCGTGTGTGAGAAAGAGAGAGAGCGAGAGAGAAAGAAAGAAAGGAGAGAGCAAGTGTGTGTGATGCAGTGTATTCTAGAGGGAGCCAGGATTGCGTCCCCTCAGTGAAATTCAATGCCTTAATAACCCTGCATCCATAACACATCCCGACTAACGTTTCCGTCTGTCAAAATAAATGACCCAATAAAGCCTCAAACTCCTGTGTACCTAGAGACCATCTCTCAGTCTCCCCTAAACGTGAAAAATTAAGCCATTCTTAGAAACTGTCTATAATAACACACAATAGTCCGTATATAGAAGTAAAAGCTGGAGATAAACATAGGCTGGTGAAAAGCAGGCCATCTTTCTGCATTGTAATATAGGCTTGGCTCCCAAAGACACAGAGCCTTGGCCTGGGGGTTGTATCGAGTGGCACAAGTCAGAGATTTGGCAGGAAGGGAGAGGGTAATGATATACACATGGCTTCATGCTGGAGCCTCAACACAGTAACCATAGACACATGCTGGGGCCTCCTGGGACTCATCAGCAGGACACAGCTGTGTGCCCGGCAGCAGAATTCAATTAGCACCACTCGGCTAGGGACACTACTCAGCTAGGGACACTACTCAGCTAGGGGCAGCATTACTGACTATGCATTTAGCAGTTGTCAGCTACAGTGCATTCGGAAAGTATTCAGACCCCATGACTTTTTCCACATTTTGTTACGGTACAGCCTAATTCTAAAATGAATCATTTTCATCAATCTACACAAAATACCCCATAATGATAAACCAAAATCAGTTTTAAATGTTTGTTTTTGCACATTTATTAACCTCTCAGTGCATGGTCTAGTTACCTGAATTTCCGCCTGTCTGACGTGCTCAAAGTAAACTGCCTGTAACTGTTACTCAGGCCCATAGGCTAGGATATGCATATAATTGGTTTAATTGGATAGAAAACACTCTGAAGTTTCTAAAACTGTTAAAATAATGTCTCTGAGTATAACCGAACTGATATGGCAGGCGAAAACCCGAGGATAATCCATCCGGAAATCTTTTTTTTTTTTTTTTAGCTCCCATTGACTTCCAATGCAATGCTATTGAAAGATCTAATTTCCGCCTCCCAGACTGCAGTTCTTATGGCTTCCAGTAGAAGTCAACAGTCTTTATACAAGGTTTTAGGCTTGTTTTCTTTTTTTAATGAAGAAGTATTTGTAGTCTTTCCAAGGTGAGCGCCAAGGCAAAAGTAGTCTTTTTGCGCTCGTGAACGAGGGCGCGCTCTTCGTTATTTTCCTTTGCTATTGAACATAGTATTCTCCGTATGAAATATTATAATTTATTTAGATATTAGACAACCTGAGGATTGATAAAAACATTGTTTGACTTGTTTGGACGAACTTTGCTGGTAACTTTTTGGAATCCTTTGTATGCATGTTGAAGGAATGGATTATTGAAATAAAAAACAGAAATGCCTTATTTACATAAGTCTTCAGACCTATTGCTGAGACTCGAAATTGAGCTCAGCTGCATCCCGTTTTCATTGATCATCCTTGAGATGTTTCTACAACTTGATTGGAGTCCACCTGTTGTAAATTCAATTGATTGGACATGATTTGGAAAGGCACCCGTCTACTGTACCAGTCAAAAGTTTGGACACACCTACACCTTCAAGGGTTTATTTATACTATTTTCTACATTGTAAAATAAGATTGAAGACATCACAACTATGAAATAACACATATGGAATCATGTAGTAACCAAAAATGTATTAAACAAATCAAAATATATTTTATATTTGAGATTCTTCAATGTAGCCACCCTTTGCCTTGATGACAGCTTTGTACACTATTGGCATTCTCCTCAACCAGCTTCACCTGGAATGCTTTTCCAACAGTCTTGAAGGAGTTCCCACATATGCTGAGCACTTGGCTGCTTTTCCTTCACTCTGCGGCCCAACTCATCCCAAACCATCTGAATTGGGTTTAGGTCAGATGATTGTTGAGGCCAGATCATCTGATGCAACACTCCATCACTCTCCTTCTTGGTCAAATAGCCCTTACACAGCCTGGAGGTGTAACATAATATATATTTTCATTTGTTTAACTTTTTTTGGTTACTACATGATTCCATGTATCATTTCATAGTTTTTATGTCTTCACTATTATTCTACAATGCAGAAAAAAGTAAAAAATAAAATAAAAACCCTTGAATAAGTAGGTGTCCAAGCTTACCAAATAGGGCTATCTTCTGTATACCACCCCTACCTTGTCACAACACAACTGATTGGCTCAATTCCACATATTAACATTACCTTTAAACAAAGCACACCTGTTAATTGAAATGCATTCCAGGTGACTACCTCATGAAGCTGGTTGTGAGAATGCCAAGAGTGTGCAAAGCTGCCATCAAGGCAAAGGGTGACTACTTTGAAGAATCTCAAATATTTTGATTTGTTTAACACTTTCTTGGTTACTAAATGATTCCGTATGTGATATCAGATTTTGACATTTAGAAACCTGTTTTTGCTTTGTCATTATGGGGCAATTGTGTGTCAATTGAATAAAGCTGTAACGTAACAAAATGTGGAAAAAGTCAAGGGGTCTGAAAACATTCCAAATGCACTGTAGGGGCAGCAGTACTGACTATACTTTTAGCAGCACTCAGCTAGAGGCAGCAGTACTGACTATACTTTTAGCAGCACTCAGCTAGAGGCAGCAGTACTGACTATACCTTTAGCAGCACTCAGCTAGGGGCAGCAGTACTGACTATACCTTTAGCAGCACTCAGCTAGAGGCAGCAGTACTGACTATACCTTTAGCAGCACTCAGCTAGGGGTAGCAGTACTGACTATACCTTTAGCAGCACTCAGCTAGAGGCAGCAGTACTGACTATACCTTTAGCAGTTCTGAATATACCTTTAGCAGTTCTGAATATACCTTTAGCAGTGCTGACTATACCTTTAGCAGCACTCAGCTAGGGGCAGCCGTACTGATTATACCTTTAGCAGCACTCAGCTAGAGGCAGCAGTACTGACTATACCTTTAGCAGCACTCAGCTAGAGGCAGCAGTACTGACTATACCTTTAGCAGTTCTGAATATACCTTTAGCAGTTCTGAATATACCTTTAGCAGTGCTGACTATACCTTTAGTAGCACTCAGCTAGGGGCAGCAGTACTGACTATACCTTTAGCAGTCCTGAATATACCTTTAGCAGCACTCAGCTAGGGGCATCAGTACTGACTATGCCTTTAGCAGTACTCAGCTAGTGGCAGCAGTACTGACTATACCTTTAGTAGTCCTGAATATACCTTAAGCAGCACTCAGCTAGGGGAATCAGTACTGACTATACCTTTAGCAGTTCTGAATATATCTTTAGCAGTCCTGAATATACCTTAAGCAGCACTCAGCTAGGGGCATCAGTACTGACTATGCCTTTAGCAGTACTCAGCTAGTGGCAGCAGTACTGACTATACCTTTAGTAGTCCTGACTATACCTTAAGCAGCACTCAGCTAGGGGCATCAGTACTGACTATACCTTTAGCAGCACTCAGCTCGGGGCAGCAGTACTGACTATACCTTTAGCAGTACTGATTATGCCTTTAGCAGTACTGATTATGCCTTTAGCAGTACTCAGCTAGTGGCAGCAGTACTGACTATACCTTTAGCAGTACTGACTATGCCTTTAGCAGCACTCAACTAGAGGCAGCAGTACTGACTATACGTTTAGCAGTACTCAGCTAGTGGCAGCAGTACTGACTATACCTTTAGCAGTACTGACTATACCTTTAGCAGTACTGACTATGCCTTTAGCAGTACTCAGCTAGTGGCAGCAGTACTGACTATGCCTTTAGCAGTACTGACTATAACTTTAGCAGCACTCAGCTAAGGGCAGCAGTACTGACTATGCCTTTAGCAGTACTCAGCTAGTGGCAGCAGTACTGACTATGCCTTTAGCAGTACTGACTATAACTTTAGCAGCACTCAGCTGAGAGTCTCCTGCGGCCAACAGTAACAGCAGCAGAATGAGTTATGGCCAGTCATTGGAGAACTGGGGGGGGGGGGGCAGAGGTCAGAGGTGAGGTGGTGAAACATCTCCCATAAGTACAGAGTGTGTGTATTATGTTCTTGTGTGAAAGACAGTGTGTGTGTGTGTGTAGTACTCCATCAATGAGTGAGTGAAAAGTGTGTATGCTTGTGTGTGTGTGTTGGGAGACTGTTGAGAGAGAGCAAGAGAGAGGTTATTAATTCTCTTGAGCAGCGGCACTCGTGGCAGTTTCTAATTAGATCCCACATCTCAGGGTAGAGATGTGAGCCAACAGGCTGGTATTACCCCCGTAACACTGAGGTGTGTGTGTGTGTGTGTGTGTGTGTGTAGAAAGCAGCTGATAGCAGCCCTCTATGGAACTCAGTCCCAAACGGACCCTGGTTTAGTACACACACTATGTTTATATTGGCGGGCACGGCAGGAGAGGACTTGGAGGAGCACTAACACTTTTATATTTACTGCTGTCAAAGGATAAAATGTCTGGTTCTTACTTTTTTACCTAATACTTTAGTTTTCCTGCACACACTAACAGGCATCCACACTAATAAATAGGGCTGTGATGTAATTGAATAACCGTGTAACTGATGGCTATGTATGAAGGCAATCATGAAAATCAAATTTAAAAAAAATAAAATGTTTATATAGGTCTAGATTCATTTTAGGATTTTTAAATTTGATTAACCTTATTTTTATGTAGATAAACTTTGGTATATGATATTTATTAGGATCCCCATTAGCCACTGCAAAAGCATCAGGTACTCTTCCTGGGGTCCACATGAAACATGACATAATGCAGAACATTATTAGTCAAGGACTGAACTACATGCATGTAAAACATCACACATAGCCTACATGTCAGTACATACACACAACATCTAGGTCTAATACATAGTACCGTGCAAATTACAATACAAGACACAAAATGGCTGTGTCTCTTCAGTCTCCTTTGACAGTAAGGTGTTTTTATTTTATTTTTCTATTTTATTTCTGGTTTTATTGCTAGCTTGAGTTACCTGGGGTGGCAGAGAGCTCTATTTAATATTGTGTGTTTCCCAGCCTCTGTTCTGGACCTGGGAACTGTGAAGAGACCTCTGGTTGCATATCTTGTGTTGTACCGATGAGTGTACAAAAAGTGTGCCAACTGCTTGAACAGACAGTTCAGTACATTCAACAACTTGCACAAAGACCAATAGTGATGCAGTCAACTTTGCGCCAGGAGAGACTGACATGTATGTTACTGACACTTTCCCTTTGTGTACATCTAAGTGTGATACGTGCTGCTTTGTTCTGGACCAACTGCAATTCACCTATGTCCTTCTTTGCCGCACATGACCACACAGCTGGGCAGTAGTCCAGGTGCGACAAAAACAGAGCCTGTAAGACCTATCTGGTCGACTGAGAAGTCAAGAAGGCAGAGCAACATACTGTCATGGACAGACCTCTTCCCATTTTAGCAACTATTGCGTATATATGTTTTAACCATGAAAGCTTGCTATCTAGGGTTACACCCAGCAGTTAAGTCTCCTCAACTTGCTCTATAGCCACATTATTCAATAATAGATCTAAACAAGGTTTAGTGTTGAGCGAGTGATTTGTCCCAAAAATTATGCTTTTAGTTTGAAATATTTAGCAACAGCCTATTGTTAGTTAACCACCCTAAAACTGACTGGAGCTCTGTTAAGTGTCTCAGTTATTTACTTTACTGCTGCAGCCAACGTGTATACTGTTGAGTCGTCAGTGTACAGACACACAGGCTTTATTCAACGGCAGTGAAAGGTCATTTGTAAAAACAGAAAACAATAATGGCCCTAGCCGGTTTCCCTGCGGTACACCACGCTCAACCTAATTTGCATGAGAGTCTTCCAAATGTTTTTTTTCAGCAATAGGTTATGATCAATGACATCAAGAGCTGCACTGAAGGCTAACAACTCCCACAATCTTCTCACTATCAATTTGCCAATCATCAGTCATTTGTGTCAGTGACGAGCATGGTGAGCGCCCTTCCCTATAAGCACGCTGAAAGTCTGTTGTTAATTTGTTTTCTGTAAAATAACTTTCTATTTCTTCAAACAGAATTTTATCCAAAACTTTACTAAGCACTTGTAACAAGCTGATTGGTCAGCTGTTTGAACCATTAAAGGGTGCTCCCTCCATGTCTGAGTTCACACACGGTCTTCTAGGCTTAAACTGAAGATGTGGCAAACAGGAGTCACAATGTATTCCGCTACCAGCAATTTACTATCCAAGTTAGCAGTACAATCTGGTTTGTCCTTATTTATAGGTGGCAACAATTTTTCCATCTCGTCCAAACCCACTTTGTGGAACTTAAAACTACAGTGCTTGTCTTTCATTATTTGTTATATTATGCATGAATATGAAGGCACAGCATTTGTTGTTTGCATGCCATACCTAAGTTTGCTAATTTTGTCAACAAAAAAAGTTATTAAAGTGATTGGCAATATCAAAGGGTTTTCTTATGAACAAGCCATCTGCCTCAATGAAAAATGGAGCAGAGTTTGCTTTCTTGTCTAGAATTGAATTTTAAGTACTCTAGAGCTTTTTTACTATCATTCATCTTTGTTCCATAGTATAGTTTCTTATTTTTGTTTGGTTTAGTTACGCGATTTCTCAATTTACTGTATGTTTGCCAGACTGCTGTGTTGTCAAACGTATTTGCTATTCCCTTTGCCTCATCCCTCTCAGCCATACAGTTTATCAATTCAATGTCATGAATATTTTCTGAATGCACTGTACATTATCCAACATTTCACACATACAGTTGAAGTTGGAAGTTTACATACACTTAGGTTGGAGTCATTAAAACTAGTTTTTAAACCACTCCACAAATGTCTTGTTAACAAACTATAGTTTTGGCAAGTTGGTTAGAACATCTACTTTGTGCATGACACAAGTAATTTTTACAACAATTGTTTACAGACAGATTATTTCACTTATAATTCACTGCATCACAATTCCAGTGGGTCAGAAGTTTACATACACTAAGTTGCCTGTGCCTTTAAACAGCTTGGGAAATTCCAGAAAATGTCATGGCGTTAGAAGCTTCTGATAGGATAATTGACATAATTTGAGTCAATTGGAGGAGTACCTGTGGATGTATTTCAAGGCCTACCTTCAAACTCAGTGCCTCTTTGCTTGACATCATGGTAAAATCAAAAGAAATCAGCCAAGACCTCAGAAGAAAAATTGTAGACCTCCACAAGTCTGGTTCATCCTTCCAAACGCCTGAAGGTACCACGTTCATCTGTACAAACAATAGTAAGCAAGTATAAACACCATGGGACCACGCAGCCGTCATACCGCTCAGGAAGGAGACGCATTCTGTCTCAGAGATTAACGTACTTTGGTGCGAAAAGTGCAAATCAATCCCAGAACAGCAGCAAAGGACCTTGTGAAGATGCTGGAGGAAACAGGTACAAAAGTATCTATATCCACAGTAAAACAAGGCCAATATCGACATAACCTGAAAGGCCGCTCAGCAAGAAAGAAGCCACTGCTCTAAAACCGCCATAAAAAAGCCAGACTACACTTTGCAACTGCACATCGGGACAAAGATCGAACTTTTTGGAGAAATGTCCTCTGGTCTGATGAAACAAAAAGAACTGTTTGGCCTTAATGACCATCGTTATGTTTGGAGGAAAAAGGGGGAGGCTTGCCAGCCGAAGAACACCATCCCAACCGTGAAGCACAAGGGTGGCAGCATCATGTTGCGGGGGTGCTTTGCTGCAGGAGGGACTGGTGAACTTCACAAAATAGATGGCATCATGTGTAAGAAAAATTATGTGGATATATTGAAGCAACATCTCAAGACATCAGTCAGGAAGTTAAAGCTTGGTTGCAAATGGTTCTTCCAAATGGACAATGACCCCAAGCATACTTCCAAAGTTGTGGCAAAATAGCTTAAGGACAACAAAGTCAAGGTATTGGAGTGGCCATCACAAAGCACTGACCTCAATCATATAGAAAACTTGTGGGCAGAACTGAAAAAGCGTGTGAGCAAGGAGGCCTACAAACCTGACTCAGTTACAACAGTTCTGTCAGGAGGAATGGGCCAAAATTCACCCAACTTATTGTGAGAAGCTTGTGGAAGGCTACCCGAAACATTTGACCCAAGTTAAACAATTTAAAGGCAATGCTACCAAATATTAATTGAGTGTATGTAAACTTCTGACCCACTGGGAATGTGATGAAAGAAATAAAAGCTAAAATAAATAATTATTCTGACATTTCACATTCTTAAAATAAAATGGTGATTCTAACAGACCTAAGACAAGGAATTTTTACTAGGATTAAAAAACTGGGTTTAAATGTATTTGGCTAAGGTGTATGTACATTTCCGACTTCAACTGTATACACTGTAGTCTAAATACTGACTTCAAGCACTTGGGTGTCTATAGCAACTTCCTAAGAGAACAGGCTTTAGGTGAGACAGATGAGCCTACAGCCATATTACTTCCAAATCATCTGACATGAGATCCCCTCTCACCCTAACAGGAATATGACTCTGGACATACATGGCGACACCACCTCGATTTGCATTTCAATCTTTCTTATATATTCTATAACCATGTATAGCTACTACTGAATTATCTAAGTGTGTTTCAGAGATGGTCAGACTATAAATGTTTTCTGATGTTAATAAGTTACCAATTTCATTATCCTTATTTCTCAGGCTACATAGCAGGGAGTGTTAACTAATGATAAGTAAATGTTTCGCTAATTTAGTCTATTAAGACTTTCTACATCTCCCCATTCCAACTTTCCTTTGATGCTCAAGTAGCTAACCTGGATGCTAAGAGGTGTAGCATTATAGGCTATGGCACTTCAGTAAAAAAAAAAATATGTTTGATGTGTGGACTTTCTTTTATACAACGCATGTTTTCATTGCTTAAGAGTAAATAAATTAAATCGGTCTTCTTAAAAATAAAAATAAAAAGTTGGATGTGTCTGACTATTCATTAATTATTCAACAGCAGTCGATAAGGTTGTTCTGGCTCTGAGGCCTATGACGCGCTAATGTTGTGTCAAATGGACAACTTGCCAATCCTCTCCATCCTGACATCAAATTAAACCATAAGGAATCGTTTCTTAATTTCTAGACTAATCAAGCTGATCAGGCCGGGTCCTGGTTAGGCTGTTTTCATGTTATCCAGAGCGTTGATGATTAACTGTGCTGCTGGCAACACTTTAGTTACACTATTTTCCAGACGTTTACTGACACCGGTCGTATTCAACGGGTGTTGAGCGTTCTTAAATTCAGTTAATCTGCGCTGTGATTGTTTATCCAAGATGGCGTAGCAGTCGGACGTGTGTTTGTCTTGTCCCGTGTAAATAGTCATCTTCCTCGTTTTTTTCGTATATATTTTAATCTCACTTTCCGTCTACAAACGGAATATACTTTCCTGCAACCCGCCTCAGCCAATGTGGTACGGATCTGCTATTTTTATACTTCAGCATCGGAACCCCCATCAGCAGCTAGCCAGCTAACTAGCTACTAGCTAGCAGTCAGTTAGCCACTGCTAGAGGTCTTCACCGTTAACTCGGACACCAGCCAGCTTCAGCTCGGTCAATACCTGCCAGTCTGCACAGCACGATATCAACCTAGAGCATATCGGACTGCTTTTTCTCTACCTCATCACCAGACTCCTACCGCAAGCCCTGGACCATTACACTGGATCATTGCAGCTAGCTAGCTGCAATCGAGTGGCTACTGCTGGCTAAAGCCTCTGTCCCGAAGCAAGCACCAGTTAGCCTTGAGCTAGCCTCGAGCTACGCCCATTTCCCAGCTAGCCGAAGAGGTCTACCAGCTAATTTTGTGCTACAATACCTCTCCTGCCAATTGGCCTGGACCCACTGCCGACACGGAGCCCCGCCGATCCATCACAACTGGTCTGCCGACGTAATCATCCGAGGTTCTTTCAACAGGCTTTTCCGTTGCGACGTCACCGAAGGCCCATCTGCTATCCCCGGCCTGCTAGCTTTCTGAATCGCTGTGTCTCCAGCTCGCCTAGCATAGTAGCGACTACCGAATGGCTCCCTGAATCACCTATTGATGCTCATCGAACCCTATGATCACTCGGCTACACACGCCTCTCCCTAATGTCAATATGCCTTGTCTATTGCTGTTTTTGTTTTTTGTTAGTTATTATTGTCTTATTTCACTGTAGAGCCCCCAGCCCTGCCCAACATGCCTTAGATAGCCCTTTTGTCCCACCCCCCACACATGCGGTGACCTCACCTCGCTTAACTGGTGCCTCTAGAGACAAAACCTCTCTCATCGTCACTCAATGCCTAGGTTTACCTCCACTGAACTCACATCGTACCATACCCTTGTCTGTACATTACATTTACATTTAAGTCATTTAGCAGACGCTCTTATCCAGAGCGACTTACAAATTGGTGCATTCACCTTATGATATCCAGTGGAACAACCACTTTACAATAGTGCATCTAACTCTTTTAAGGGGGGGGTTAGAAGGATTACTTTATCCTATCCTAGGTATTCCTTAAAGAGGTGGGGTTTCAAGTGTCTCCGGAAGGTGGTGATTGACTCCGCTGACCTGGCGTCGTGAGGGAGTTAGTTCCACCATTGGGGTGCCAGAGCAGCGAACAGTTTTGACTGGGCTGAGCGGGAACTGTACTTCCTCAGTGGTAGGGAGGCGAGCAGGCCAGAGGTGGATGATTATGCCCGGAATCTATTCTACGACGCCCAGAAATCTGCTCCTTTTACTCTCTGTTCCGAACGCACTAGACGACCAGTTCTTATAGCCTTTAGCCGTACCCTTATCCTACTCCTCCTTTGTTCCTCTGGTGATGTAGAGGTTAACCCAGGCCCTGCAGTTCCCAGCACCACACCTATTCCCCAGGCGCTCTCATTTGTTGACTTCTGTACAACATTTTCCGACAAGATAGAACTGCCAAAGGGGGCGGAGTTGCAATCTACTGCAGAGATCGCCTGCAGAGTTCTGTCATACTATCCAGGTCTGTGCCCAAACAATTTGAGCTTCTACTTTAAAAGAAAAATCCACCTTACCAGAAACAAGTCTCTCACCGTTGCCGCTTGTTTATAGACCCCCCTCAGCCCCCAGCTGTGCCCTGGATACCATATGTGAATTGATTGCCCCCCATCTATCTTCAGAATTCGTACTGTTAGGTGACCTAAACTGGGATATGCCTAACACCCCGGCCGTCCGACAATCTAAGCTAGATGCCCTCAATCTCACACAAATTATCAAGGAACCTACCGGGTACAACCCTAAATCCGTAACCATGGGCACCCTCTTAGATATCATCCTGACCAACTTTCCCTCTAAATACACCTCTGCTGTCTTCAACCAGGATCTCAGAGATCAGTGCCTCATTGCCTGCGTCTGTAATGAGTCCGCGGTCAAATGACCACCCCTCATCACTGTCAAACACTCCCTAAAACACTTCAGCCTTCCTAATCGACCTGGCCTTGGTATCCTGGAAGGATATTGACCTCATCCCGTCAGTAGAGGATCTTTAAAAGTGCTTTCCTCACCATCTTAAATAAGCATGCCCCATTAAAAAACTGTAGAACTAAGAACAGATCTAGCCCTTGGTTCACCCCAGACTTAACTGCCCTTGAGCAGCACAAAAACATCCTGTGGCGTTCTGCATTAGCATCGAATAGCCCCCGCGATATGCAACTTTTCAGGGAAGTCAGGAACCAATATACACAGTCAGTTAGGAAAGCTAGCTCTATTAAAAAGAAATTTGCATCCTGCAGCACTAATTCCAAAAAGGGACACTGGGACACTAAAGTCCATAGAGAATAAGAGCACCCACCCAAATCCAGACAGCTGATGTTCTGAGAGAGATGCAAAATCTGGATCCCTACAAATCAACTGGGCTAGACAATCTGGACCCTCTCTTTCTAAAATTACCCACCGAAATTGATGCAACCCCTATTACTAGCCGGTTCAAACTCTCTTTCGTATCGTCTGAGATCCCCAAAGATTGGAAAGCTGCAGCGGTCATCCCTCTCTTCAAAAGGGGGAGACACTCTAGACCCAGACTGTTATAGACCTATATCCATCCTGCCCTGCCTTTCTAAAATCTTTGAAAGCCAAGTTAACAGATCACCGACCATTTTGATTCCCACCGTACCTTCTCAACTATGCAATCTGGTTTCCGAGCTGGTCATGGGTGCACCTCAACCACGCTCAAGGTTCTAAACGATATCATAACCGCCATCGATAAAAGACAGTACTGTGCAGCCGTCTTCTTCGACCTGGCCAAGGCTTTCGACTCTGTCAATCGCCGAATTCTTATCGGCAGACTCAATAGCCATGGTTTCTCAAATGACTGCCTCGCCTGGTTCACCAACTACTTTTCAGATAGAGTTCAGTGTGGCAAATCGGAGGGCCTGTTGTCCGGACCTCTGGCAGTCTCTATGGGGGTGCCACAGGGCTCAATTCTCGGGCCGACTCTTTTCTCTGTATATATCAATGATGTTGCTCTTGCTGCTGGTGATTCTCTGATCCACCTCTACACAGACGACACTATTCTGTATACATCTGGCCCTTCTTTGGACACTGTTAACAAACCTCCAAACGAGCTTCAATGCCATACAACACTCCTTCCGTGGCCTCCAACTGCTCTTAAATGCTAGTAAAACTAAATGCATGCTCTTCAACCGATTGCTTTAAGTCTTTGCTAGGTAAAGCCCCACCTTATCGCAGCTCACTGGTCACCATAGCAACACCCACCCGCAGCACGCGCTCCAGCAGGTATATTTCATTGGTCATCCCCAAAGCCAACACCCACTTTGGCCTGCCTTTCCTTACAGTTCTCTGCAGCCAATGACTGGAACGAATTGCAAAAATCACTGAAGCTGGAGACTTATATCTCCCTCTGTAACTTTAAGCGTCAGCTGTCAGAGCAGCTTACCGATCACTGTACACAGCCAGTCTGTAAATAGCACACCCAACTACCTCATCCCCATATTGTTATTTATCTTTTGCTCTTTTGCACCCCAGTATCTCTACTTGCACATCATCATCTTCACATCTATCACTCCAGTGTTTATACTAAATTGTAATTATTTCACTTCTATGGCCTATTTATTGCCTTACCTATCTAATCTTCTAAATTTGCACACACTGTACATAGATTTTTCTATTGTGTTATTGACTACGTTTGTTTATCCCATGTGTAACTCCGTGGTGTTGTTTTTGTCGCACTGCTTTGCTTTATCTTGGCCAGGTCGCAGTTGTAAATGAGAACTTGTTCTCAACTGGCCTACCTGGTTAAATAAAGGTTAAATATTTGTTTTAACTCAGACGAGAGGGCTCTGAAATCGGAGTAGATATAATTTACGAACGCACCCGAATTAGCAAAGTCCATTGAGAACGCACAATGACTATACCACGTAGCTAAGCTAAGAATGACGTGAATAATCAAGTCAATAAACGTTGGGTAGTTAGTTAGATAGCATATAGTTAATATACTGACAAGTTCAATGTATTAGTAGCCAACTAACATTAGGTATCTAACTAACATACTGGTACACATACTGCTGTAATGATATGCTATGTGGTTCGTAAGGACAGCGTAGCTAACAAATTGTCAGCCAACATAACGTGTAACGTAACTTTATTACATTGCTCAACATTTTCTTAATATTTGTCATAATTAGTTAAAGCAATGAATTTGTATCCGATTCCCGCATTTTCTTTCAATTTGAAAATGTTGTAAAGCGACGCTCATTTTCGTTAGAATTGTATCAAGGCCCTAAAAGCACGGAAATAGTGTCCACTGCTTGTATACTTCGTATTTTGGCAGATGTAGTATGACATCCAGGAACTTTTGGCATACTAACTATATCCATGGGCTCCTGAGTGGTGCAGCGGTCTAAGGCACTGCATCTCAGTGCTGGAGGCGTCACCACAGACCCTGGTTCGATCCCGGGCTGTATCACAACCACCCGTGATTGGGAGTACCATAGGGCGGTGCACAATTGGCTCAGTGTCTTCCAGGTTAGGGTTTGGACAGGGTAGACCATCATTGTAAAATAAGAATTTGTTCTTAACTGACTTGACTAGTTAAATAAATACACAAACAATTATCCATACTATGACCAATAAGCATACTACATACTCAATGTGGGTCACAAATAGCATGGTTAGTATGAGTACGCGAACACAACTTCTGTCTCGTTAATGTTGACAGGGCGAGCGCGACTGGGCACGCATAGAACTACCTTGGAGTCTTCTCGCAAATGTCAAATGTAGGAAAGTGCCCAGCTGGGCTTCTAAATCTTTTTTTCCTTCACCTCACACAGTAAGTCAAGGAAGTCCTTTAATATATATTTTTTGAACATCCATTCAAATGATAATAAATAGCTCCTCACAGTATTTGAAAAATCTTTCCAACACTCTCCCCCTTAATAATTATCGTCGTGTATGTTGCGTGTATTTTTTTATATTTTAATATTTTTCAATTTCATCTTCATACTACAGCATAGCTGTCCCCTTCATTCTTCCCTTTTCAATTAATTATGTTCTGCCTACTTTCGGAAAGCCTAATATGTTTTAAAGGAAAGGAGAAATATTTGCTTGTCTGACATACGCTGGTGGCTTTGATTGACGGGTGCTTTTACTGGGGTGTGCATTCGTTGATTCTCTCTATAGGCCTATAGCCTAAGTCCATTCATAAACTTCCTAAAGTAGCATGTCTGGACTCAATCTCTTTAATAAGATTCAAACGCTTCTGTCATGATCTCATCTTGTAAAAGGCCTATTTTCAGTAGTTTAACCTACATTTTTTTTTAAATCTCATTACGACGTCGTTACTTGCTACTGCCATCGAATGACTGCTGCATCAGGGTTTGTGACATTATATGAATATTTCGGGAAATGTGTGACAAAACAAATTAGACTTCGTTTGAATGGTTTTGTGCATCAAAATAGCTTCTGTATTAAAAAATAATATGCAGATAAGCCAATAGACAAGTTAGGCATATCTTTATTTTGACTCCGTTAATGTTGTGTCAATACGAAAATGTGACAGATCCTCTCCAACCTGGCATTTCTTAAATTTGTTGATTAATAAGTAATAACCTGAATAATAATAAGAAATGCCATGATAATAACGAAGTGTAATGGCTTGTTTATAATAGGTTTAATTAAAGAAACATATCCATGTAAACAAGTGTACAAACAGAATTGTTATGTCGTGACCGTGTACATTGGCCTGGCCAATATACTATAACCTCACATTTCCAAACCCGTCACAGCCCTACTAATAAACACACATGCAAGTACAGGAGGAGGAGGAGGAGCCAAAATTGGGGAGGAGCCAAAATATTTGTCCCCCACTCCTACCCCCTACCCCTTTCCTTACCCCACTCCTACCCCCTACCCCTTTCCTTACCCCACTCCTCCATCCCCCCTGGTCTCTCCCCCTGGTCCCCAGTAATAGCATAATGAACTTGGCAGCCCTCCTTGTTATGTCACTGAGCCTGGGCCATGTAAATAAGCGGGTGAAAATTAAGTGATACACCAATAAACAGTCGCCTTCAGCACACACACACGGAAGCATGCACACCAACGCAAGAGCAATAACACACCAAATAAATACAACACATCTCTCTCACCCGTACACACCAAACCTTGGGAGAAATGTGGAGGCTGCTTTATGTGCTTTCAGGGTCAAGTTAATAATTCAACTGAATGTAGGTCCTTTTATTGACATTGATATTAATAGCACTTCTTAAATGTTTTAATCTTCCACTCTAACAAACTCTATATATAGTACCTCACTCACTTTCTCTTTGCATCTCCCAACTTTTTATACATAATTTCTCTTTTAAAACATCTCACTCCTTCGAGTTACCCTCATCTTGCCTCCCAGTACATCCCCTTTCCCTCTCTACCCACTCTCTGTGTGTGTGACATGTTTGCCTTGTGTGTGGAGGTAGTGATTTAGTGGTGTGGGGAGTGATGACTATCAGAGGGCCTGGCATAGCACTGTCTCAGTATGTCATACATCTCACCCTACACCAGACCAGCGAGGGAGGGGTGGGAGAAAGGGGAGGAGATGGGAGAAAGGAGAAAAGGGGGGTAACCACCATCGTTTATGGAGACCAATTCTCCCAGCCCCACTCCCCAGCCAACTTCACAGGATATATTGGACAGTTCCACACTACATTTGTCAAACCATCAGCTGCTCCCTCTTATTTTTACTATTTTTCAAGCTCTCTCTCTGTTCACTTTTGAACATGGCAAGCTTGACGCCAAACTCAAGAGATTAATACCATGTCAACAAGTGCCTCTCACTCTGACCAATATCTCACACACACACACACACACACACACAGGAAGTGCAGTCAATCAAGACCCTGAAAACACATACACTTTTCCATCAGCCGTGCCAACAAAAATCCAAGCACAGCAAACCAACACCTGGTAATGCCCGTCCCTTCACATCCTTACCTGAAGACACACGTGACCGAAGAGAGCTGTTATAAAAGAGAGAAAATAGGAGGCTGCTTTTTCATTGATGCGGGTTGATGTAGCATTCCACTGTCCTGCACTGCTCATTTAAGACCAGGACTTGAACCTGCCTGCAGTGCCAGCCTGTGTTATTACCACACAAACTGAAGAGACATACATTTGATGGCTGTTTTAACTGGCTGAGAAGTAGAGGCTGTTAAAACCAGAATGTGTCCACTTGTTCAAAAACATTTCATAGGCAACCTCACCCAGATGTGTTAAAAGAAAACAGAGAAAATGTGTGAAGGAAGAGAGTCTTGACTTAGTGGTAAAAGATAGACCCAAAGTGCCCTTTTCACTGCTTAAACTCTCTCCCTCTCTAAACTGCAGCTGGATGCAGAGAGAGAGCGAGTGAAAGAGCGAGAGCACATGTAAAGTAGAGAGTTTGGCTCATAAGGGGAAGAGAAAGGTGGAGAAAAAGTGTGTCGTGAGGGAAAGTTCACCTTCTTTTCTGTTTCTCATTTAGTTCATTTGATAGTTATCTTAATATTTGATCTAATTAACTGTCTTTAACAAGATTGTTGTACCTGTAAACGCCATGGCAATAAAACATATTACTTTTTGAAAGAGAGAGAGCAAGAGAAGAAGGAGATCGAGGAGACAAAGTAGGAGCATGTGGAGTGTGTCAGGCAGAAAGAGAAAGAGAGAGTGGAGGAGCCCAGCCCAGTTGCCTGGGGAGAAAACTGCTCTGCCGTTGCTGACTCAGGACTCTCTTTGTTTCACTGCGCTCTCTCTCTCCCTCTCTAGTGTGTAACCCCCTCCACATCTGCTGTTTTTCCACGCAGCTCTCCTCTCCCTTTCTTTCCCCCTGTCCAACTCATGTAGCCTGCCCTCACACTTTTACAGTGACATTTTCACCATCTGCATTGCGCTAACCATCATAGCTAATGTGATGAAAACAGATAAAGCAGAAAAGACTAATAAATCTACAATCGTTTTCTCTGCCCTTTTCATGCTCCACTAAGAGCGCTTCAGGACTCAAACCAGCATTTAGTTTAGAGGCCTTTTATATCGCTCCAGCGGCAGGGAGCGTTTCCAGGCCAGCCGTTGGCCAGGGGCTGGCAGCCAAGCAGGGCACACTGGAGTGGTACAGCCTGGAGAATAGAAACTGATACTTTTTTGAAAGGAAGGGAGACACACTGATCCCAGCCTTACAAAGTCTAAGTGAAGGGGCCTCACAGGGAACCTAAAGTCACATACAGTACGTTCCCTAGAGAGAAAGAAGGACAAGATAGATAAAACTGAGGAAATATGAGTGGTGGGATAAGAGGTCAGTTAGGAGAAAGACAGAGGCCATGGCAAATAGACAAGAGAAAAGAGAGTGACCCAGGGGTGGGGATGAGGAATCAAAAAACGTGGATTGATAGCAGCCTTATATCATATCAAATCAAATTTTATTTGTCACATACACATGGTTAGCAGATGTTAATGCGAGTGTAGCGAAATGCTTGTGCTTCTAGTTCCGACAATGCAGTAATAACCATCGAGTAATCTAACCTAACAATTCCACAACTACTACCTTATACACACAAGTGTAAAGGGAAAAGAATATGTACATAAAGATATATGAATGAGTGATGGTACAGAACGGCATAGGCAAGATGCAGTAGATGGTATAGAGTACAGTATATACATATGAGATGAATAATGTAGGGTATGTAAACATTATATTAAGTGGCGTAGTTTAAAGTGGCTAGTGATACATGTATTACATAAAGATGGCAAGATGCTGTAGATGATAGAGTACAGTATATACATATACATATGAGATGAATAATGTAGGGTATGTAAACATTATATTAAGTGGCATTGTTTAAAGTGGCTAGTGATACATTTTTACATAGATTTCCATCAATTCCCATTATTAAAGTGGCTGGAGTTGAGTCAGTATGTTGGCAGCGGCCACTAAATGTTAGTGGTGGCTGTTTAACAGTCTGATGGCCTTGAGATAGAAGCTGTTTTTCAGTCTCTCGGTCCCTGCTTTGATGCACCTGTACTGACCTCGCCTTCTGGATGATAGCGGGGTGAACAGGCAGTGGCTCGGGTGGTTGTTGTCCTTGATGATCTTTTTGGCCTTCCTGTGACATCGGGTGGTGTAGGTGTCCTGGAGGGCAGGTAGTTTGCCCCCGGTGATGTGTTGTGCAGACCTCACTACCCTCTGGAGAGCCTTACGGTTGTGGGCGGAGCAGTTGCCGTACCAGGCGGTGATACAGCCCGACAGGATGCTCTCGATTGTGCATCTGTAGAAGTCTGTGAGTGCTTTTGGTGACAAGCCGAATTTCTTCAGGCTCCTGAGGTTGAAGAGGCGCTGCTGCGCCTTCTTCACAACGCTGTCTGTGTGGGTGGACCAATTCAGTTTGTCCGTGATGTGTACACCGAGGAACTTAAAACTTTCCACCTTCTCCACTACTGTCCCGTCGATGTGGATAGGGGGGTGCTCCCTCTGCTGTTTCCTGAAGTCCACAATCATCTCCTTTGTTTTGTTGACGTTGAGTGTGAGGTTATTTTCTTGACACCACACTCCGAGGGCCCTCACCTCCTCCCTGTAGGCCGTCTCGTCGTTGTTGGTAATCAAGCCTACCACTGTAGTGTCGTCCGCAAACTTGATGATTGAGTTGGAGGCGTGCATGGCCACGCAGTCGTGGGTGAACAGGGAGTACAGGAGAGGGCTCAGAACGCACCCTTGTGGGGCCCCAGTGTTGAGGATCAGCGGGGTGGAGATGTTGTTTCCTACCCTCACCATCTGGGGGCGGCCCGTCAGGAAGTCCAGGACCCAGTTGCACAGGGCGGGGTCGAGACCCAAGGTCTCGAGCTTGATGACGAGTTTGGAGGGTACTATGGTGTTAAATGCTGAGCTGTAGTCGATGAACAGCATTCTCACATAGGTATTCCTCTTGTCCAGATGGGTTAGGGCAGTGTGCAGTGTGGTTGCGATTGCGTCGTCTGTGGACCTATTGGGTCGGCAAGCAAATTGGAGTGGGTCTAGGGTGTCAGGTAGGGTGGAGGTGATATGGTCCTTGACTAGTCTCTCAAAGCACTTCATGATGACGGAAGTGAATGCTACGGGGCGGTTGTCGTTTAGCTCAGTTACCTTAGCTTTCTTGGGAACAGGAACAATGGTGGCCCTCCTGAAACATGTGGGAACAGCAGACTGGGATAAGGATTGATTGAATATGTCCTTAAACACACCAGCCAGCTGGTCTGCGCATGCTCTGAGGACGCGGCTGGGAATGCCGTCTGGGCCTGCAGCCTTGCGAGGGTTAACACGTTTAAATATTTTACTCACCTCGGCTGCAGTGAAGGAGAGCCCGCAGGTTTTGGTAGCAGGCCGTGTCAGTGGCACTGTATTGTCCTCAAAGCGAGCAAAAAAGTTATTTAGTCTGTCTGGGAGCAAGACATCCTGGTCCGCGACGGGGCTGGTTTTCTTTTTGTAATCCGTGATTGACTGTAGACCCTGCCACATACCGCTTGTGTCTGAGCTGTTGAATTGCGACTCTACTTTGTCTCTATACTGGCACTTAGCTTGTTTGATTGCCTTGCGGAGGGAATAGCTACACTGTTTGTATTCGGTCATGTTTCCGGTCACCTTGCCCTGGTTAAAATCAGTGGTTCGCGCTTTCAGTTTCACGCGAATGCTGCCATCAATCCACGGTTTCTGGTTTGGGAATGTTTTAATCGTTGCTGTGGGTACGACATAGTCAATGCACTTTCTAATGAACTCGCTCACCGAATCAGCGTATTCGTCAATGTTGTTGTTGGACGCAATGCGGAACATATCCCAATCCACGTGATCGAAGCAGTCTTGAAGCGTGGAATCAGATTGGTCGGACCAGCGTTGAATAGACCTGAGCGCGGGAGCTTCCTGTTTTAGTTTCTGTTTGTAGGCTGGAAACAACAAAATGGAGTCGTGGTCAGCTTTTCCGAAAGGAGGGCGGGGGAGGGCCTTATATGCATCGCGTAAGTAGAGTCAGATAGAGTTCGTTCAGGGCCATCGATGTGTCTGCTTGGGGGGGAATATATACGGCTGTGATTATAATCGAAGAGAATTCCCTTGGTAGATAATGCGGTCGACATTTGATTGTGAGGAATTCTAAAATCAGGTGAACAGAATGACTTGAGTTCCTGTGTGTTGTTATGATCACACCACGTCTCGTTAATCATAAGGTATACACCCCCGCCCCTCTTCTTACCAGAAAGATGTTTGTTTCTGTCGGCGCGATGCGTGAAGAAACCAGCTGGCTGCACCGACTCCGTTAGCGTCTCTCGAGTGAGCCATGTTTCCGTGAAGCAAAGAACGTTACAGTCTCTGATGTCTCTCTGGAATGTTACCCTTGCTCGGATTTCATCAACCTTGTTGTCAAGAGACTGGACATTGGCGAGTAGTATGCTAGGGAGTGGAGCGCGATGTGCCCGTCTCCGAAGCCTGACCAGAAGACCGCTTCGTTTGCCCTTTTTACGGCGTTGTTGTTTAGGGTCGCCGGCTGGGATCAGATCCATTGTACTGGGTGGAATATTCCTGGTCGTAATGATGGTCAGTTGACGTTGCTCTTATATTCAGTAGTTCCTCCCGACTGTATGTAATGAAACCTAAGATTCCCTGGGGTACCAATGTAAGAAATAACACATAAAAAAACAAAATACTGCATAGTTTCCTAGGAACGCGAAGCGAGGCGGCCATCTCTGTCGGCGCCGGAAGTGGGCAAATTTGAAAGAAAAAAACTGAAAAAGAGAGATGCTGCTTATAAACAGGGCAAGGTGACCGGGGACAAAAATATGGTTAAACAGTAAAAATACGACCTAAACAAATAAAGTGACAAAGTGGAAGAGCAATTCAGCGGGTTGGACACAAGGCGAATGTGGCAGAGGCTCCTAACTCTCAATGATTGCGAGAAGAAAAGCCAGCCACATCACCAACGCCAACCTACCGGAGGAGTTAAACACCTTTTTGTCACGATTCGAGCAAAATGACACTGAGCTGCCGAAGAGAGCCCCCAATGACAACGTGGGCTACACATGTAAGTCATTCAAACGTGTTAACCCTCAAGGCTGCCAGCCCAGACAGCATCCCTAGCCGTGCCCTCAGAGCATGTGCAGACCAGTTGGCTGTTGTGTTCTGACATTTTCAACCTCTCCCTAGCTCCGGTTGCTATGCCAACCTGGGGAAAGAAACTGAACGACTACCAACCAGTAGCACTCACTTCCGTCAACATGAAGTGCTTTGAGAGGCTAGTCAAACCTACCGCCTTGACAGATCCACGGACGAAGCAATTGCCATTGCACTGCACACCGCCCTTACCCACCTGGACAAAAGGAATGCATATGTGAGGATGCTGTTCATCGACTACAGCTCGGCTTACAATAACATAGTGCCCTATAAACTCAATACAAAGCTCACGGCCCTGGGTCTGAACGTCTCCCTATGGAACTCGGTCCTGGACTTCCTGACGGGCCGCCCCCAGGTTGTGACAGTACGCAACATTTCCTCCTTGACACTGATTCTCGACAAGGGGGCCCCACAAGGGTGCATCCTTAGTCCCCTCCTGTATTCCCTGTATACCCACGATTGCGTGGCCTCACACAGTTCCAACGTCATCATCAAGTTCGCTGACGACAGTAGTAGGCCTGATTACCAACAACAAGGCACTCTGATACCGTGGTGCCAGGTAAACAACCTCCCCCTTAATGTTAGCAAAACAAATATTGTGATTGTGGACATCAGGAGGAGCCAGGCTGGACACCCCCATCCTCATCAACAGGGCCACCGTGGAGACTGTCAAATAACTTCAAATTCCTCGGCGTACACATCTCAGAGAAGATGAAATGGTCTAACCACACGGACAACGTGGCGAAGGCACGACAGCGACTCTTCACCCTCAGGATGCTGAAGAAATTCGGAGCACCATCGAGAGCATACTGTCGGGCTGCATCACAGCCTGGTACGGAAACTTCACCACCACGGACCGCAAGGCTGTTCAGAGGGTGATACGTGCAGCCAAACGCACCATTGGGTGCACACTGCCTGCCTTACAGGACACCTACAACACCAGGTGTCTCAGGAAGGCAAAGAAGATCATCAGGGACTCCCAGCCACCTAAGCCCTGCCCTGTTCTCCCCGCTTCAATTACTCAGATGTGGGCAGTACATGAGCATCATGGCATAAACCGCAAGACTTTCTACCCTCAGACCATCAAGCTGCTTCACTCCCCACACCCCTTCAATGGTCATGCTGCTCCCTCTATGGACACTCCCCCACAGTCTTAACTCTGCCTCCACCCCAAAGATATGTATTTATTCATCACTGCTACAGTTATGATGTATATAGTATTATTTATACATTGTTTTATTACCATTTACATGTTCACGGTACCCAGTAATCACACCTGCAACCCTGTACATGTGACTATTAAAACACACACACAGAGAAAGAGAGAGAGAGCGAGAGAGAAACATGGGATACAGGTCAGATCAGACTGACCTCATAAGATTCTCCACATCATACCATGTTACACTAAAAAAAGCTCCTACAATGTTTCCAAACGCTATCAGAACCCATTGTGCGGAGTGTTTTCTGTGTAGCTATGTGAGCCAACAGACTGACATTGTATCAGGCAGAATACAATCGTCACAGCTGGAGACGATAAATCATTAAATCATCAATTGCATTGATTCGGGACATTTTACGTGTCGCGCAAAATAATATCTGCATTACACCAGATATCGGTGGTTTTACACTCCAAATCATGACCCCCTCCCCTTCAGAATAACGCTGCAATTGTCAGCTATACATTTGACACACAATTTATGATGACTTATCTCCTATGGCTGTGTGAGTGGGGCAGGCAGATGTTATGGGAGTGGAGAGGGAGCCTCAGACTTTCCACTTCCAATGTGTGTGTCGGGTGGTAGGAAACCCAGCGCAGATTTAGAACACATTTCTGACTTCATGTCATAGCGCTGTTTCAGATGAGGTCAAATAGATGGGCAAATAGCAGCTTTAAGAAGCCATCAGCCGCTCCTGATTAAGTATAGGCTTTCTAAAGCAGGACAGCCATTGCACATTGGTTTTGGCTAATTAGTGGAGTGAAGGGTTCCTGGTTCTCGGTTCCTGGACTGGGCCAGAGCTGGGCCACGTCTTCAGTCCCAACCACATCGCGGGAACAGCAGGTATTAATAGCCCAATGATTGTTCTGGACATTTCAATTAAGGCCTGAAACAAGACCCAACATGGGACAGAACACGGCGTCTGGCGTGCGTGTGTTTGGTTTTCAGTAAGCTGGAGTGGGGGTTTCTGTTTGGAAGAGTCTGCAGAGGTCTTCATGGTAGAGAGGAAAGTTGAAGACAGAAAAACAATCTACCATCTTACCGTGATGTCATAGCATCCACAGAAGCGTCATCATCAGACTATTTGTTATTCTGACAAATTAGTCGAACACACACACACACACACTAACAGGGTCTATGATAGTGTCTGTGTACCGATCTGCAGACGAGAGGGAAAGGGGGAGAGAGAGAGAAAGGGAAAGAGAGAGAGAGAAAGGGGGGGAAGGGAAGGCAAGAGAAAGACAGAGGGAAGGAGAGAGGGCACAATGAGTCACACTTGTTAGTGAGTGTCACAGTGTCAGGGATCGTGACAGAGTCCAGACGCTAGACACCAGCTGCAGTGTCTCGTAAATAGACTGTTGTCTCGCAGGCCCATTGGAGTGCATGCACGGATGCACGCACGCAGGCAGGCACACACACACACTCACTTCTTGTGCTCAAATCCAGTAAAAAAAGTGACAGTGTACTGCTTTGTGCTTAATTGAGAATCTAAGATCTGCCATGCCTAAAGAGGAGAGGGGCTGGGACAAGACCCGGACAGTTTCTCTCTTATTCAAGTCAATAGAGAGACATATCAAGATGATCAACTATCCATAAAAAAAACATGAGAAAAAGTGATCAGGTTCAGTCCTGGGCTAACGTTGAGACTAGCCCCAACATGTGTGTGTCTGTATCTCTGCATCTTTGTTAATGTGTGCCTCAGTATCTGTGTGTGTGCGTGTAATGGGGTATTCCCCCTACTCCTCGCCCTGTGATAATGAGGAGGGTAATGCACTTCATCTTTTCCGTGGAGGGATAGAGAATGAGAGAGAGAGATAGAGAGAAAGAAAGAAAAAAAAGAAAAGTGACAGAGATAGATAGAGAGGAGGAGAGAAGTCCTGCTGGAGGTTAGGGGTTAAACGTGCTTGGCCGTTCCTGCTGAGGCAGCGCTCTGTAAAGTGCAAGGTTTCATTGTACCAGATACAGAATGAAACTCCTGCCCATTAGTCACGGTAGTAACAGCAAAGATTCCTCACTGTGCTTAACTCCTTCTGCACCACAGCCCAACTACAGCCCAGATACAGGCAGGGATGCAACAGTTACCCTGCACGTACTGGAACACAGCATACACACCAAATGTGCATGAGACTGAAAGCAAGGGCCGCTGGGCCGACAGAACACGGGATCAGATTCATCAACTTATCAAGAAGCAGTTACGAAGTGACATTTGAGTGGCCTTCTCTTTCTCTCCTCTCTTTGTTTCTCTTCTTCCTCAGTCTTCTTCTCCCTGGTGTTGAGCAACCCTCCCACGGCAGGCCAGGGCCAGGATACAGTATACACCACACTCTCCCTCTGTGGCCTGGGAGGAGGTGAAGGCAAACAGACCCTTACCCCAGTTAGAGTTACTGTACGCGTCATCAGAGAGAGAGAGAGAGAGAGAGAGCGCCACAGTCAACCCCACCACAAGACACAGAGTGGCGCAATGACAAACAATGGAACAGACCCACAACGTAAACAAACTCACAACACAGACACGATTGTCATTGTGAAGAAAGGTGATTTAGGTTCATTATTCGACACAATTACACCCGCTCAGAGAGTTTGTGGTCTCAGTAGTCCAAATAATCTTATTGGATTTGTGTACTCAAAAATAAAAAAATAAAGCAATATTTACAGTGTGAAAAGAAGATACTGCTTATTACTGTACTCTTGCTGCTAACTTGTTTCTGACTCGTAATCCCCAAAGCTAGTAACAGGCTTGAATGGAATAGCGTCCTACTGAGGGTTCAACTCAGAAGAACAAGATGGCTTCCTTCCTCTCCACATCTACTTTCCTTCATCCACACTGATCTGTAACAACTAGACAAGTGAAAGCTAATACCCTTGAATACACACATGCATGCACAAACTCAAATACACAGTGTTTACAAGCACACACACAACCTCTTTCATAACCTCGGTGTTGTGTAGACATCTGCGTTGGCTCAGAGTCTCTCTCCAGACCATTTGTTTTGGTGCAAAAAAAATGCCATTTGATTCTAATTAGATCAAAATGTAGCATGAAATGAGTGGTGATCAGTGCAGAGGAGCAGAGCCCAGTGCTGTTTGTTTTCATTAGGCCACGTCTCATAGAGAAATACACTGACATTTCTATTCTAACTTAACAAGAAATCCAGCTAAGATATATTGTTTCTGGCCATATGTTGAAGAATAATAAAACAACATTCTTTTTCACCTTTATTTAACTAGGCAAGTCAGTTTAGAACAAATTCTTATTTTCAATGACGGCCTAGGAACAGTTGGTTAATTGCCTTGTTCAGGGGCAGAACGACAGATTTTTTACCTTGTCAGCTCGGGGATTCTATCTTGCAACCTTCTGGTTACTAGTCCAACGCTCTAACCACTAGGCTACCTGGGCTACCCATCACTCGCTCATTACAAGTCCACTTACCATCAACAGCACTATCAGCCCCAGGTATTAATACTGACACGTGACAGAGACTAGTGAGTGAGGTGTACAGAGAGAGACTCACAACATGCATTCACCATCTACTTCCACACACTAGGGAAGAGACGGAGGACCTCTTACAGAACCAGGTTTGTCACACCGAAACACACACAGTACACAGAGGTGTGTGAGGGGTTGGCAGTGGACGTGTGGTGGGGTGAGCCCTTACCCCGGTCTTGTCACAGAGGCGCAGGGTGTTGAAGGAGCCCACGGCAAACACCTCCCCATCCGGAGACCAGGACACCGAGGTCACAGGGTAGTCATGTGACGAGGACGTGTATAGCAGACGACCATAGCTGTCCCACACCTGAGAAAGGGGGAAGGAGGGAGATGACGGGAAGGAGGGGGAGAGAGCGAGAGAGAGGTGGGAGAAGGAACAGGGTCAATTACACAGTATTGCGACTGCGTGATACACACGTTATAACACAGGTCATCATTATTGGATCACTGGACACACTTGACCTTGTATTTACAGTCCTCTCCACTTGACAGTATCAGGTCATTCACAGAGTTCCAGTCCACCTTCAGAATGATCCCATCATGGGCCTTCCACTGGGGAGAGAAAGGGAGCGAGGGACAAGGAAGAGAGGAGGGAGCAGAGAAAGAGCAGATGTTTATGCGAGAGCAGTGATATTCTCCATACCCAACCAATAAATTCAGGATCACACCTCAGTTAACCAGTCCCAGGCTCTTTCCCCACACCTGAGAGACAGAGGGAAGGAATGAGAGGAAAGGAAAGAGAGGGGGGGGCGCAGGTCCATATCAATATACTACACGCTGAGCTGAAGGCTAATATGACTCAAGTTTTTTTTGTCAAGGACAAGCAGGAGAAGACTGCAGGGAGACAAGACAAAGCAAATACAGGGAGGAGAGCGTTCTTATCAGAAGGCGCCTAGTAGACAAGAAGAGAGAGAGCTATAGGTCGAGCGAGGTGCTCTCTCTGACAGCCTCCAAGTCTGCTCTGTGTTAATGTAACAGCTTGGACTTGGCTCTAATTGGAAACAGGGCAGAGCCTTCACAGGTCGCCACGGGTACGAGATCACACACACGACCCCGTCAGAGACCCCATTACATCTCTGTTAAAACACACACACTAACACACACACCCCAACATTAGCCAAGTGACTTACTGACACATCCTGATGTGCTGCTTATTGTTCAGCATACTGAATGAGACTGGGAAAAATCGTCAGAATAGTCCCCTTCAAAAAAGTAAGGACAGGTTGGACAGTCACACTTACAGTGCATTCAGAAAGTATTCAGACCTGACTTCCTCCACATTGTTATGCTACAGCCTTATTCTAAAATTTATTAAATCATTTCCCCCCTCCATCTACACAATACCCCATAATGGCAAAGAGAAAACAGGTTGTCATTTATGCAAATGTATTGAAACTAAAAAACAGAAATACCTTAGCTATGAGACTCGAAATTGAGCTCAGATGCATCCTGTTTCCATTGATCATCCTTGAGATGTTTCCACAACTTGATTGGAGTGCACCTGTTGTACATTCAATTGATTGGACATGATTTGGAAAGGCACACACCTGTCTATATAAAGGTCCCACAGTTGACAGTGCATGTCAGATCAAAAAACAGGTCATGAGGTCGAAGGAATTGTCCGTAGAGTTCCAAGACAGGATTGTGTCGAGGCACAGACCTGGGGAATGGTACCAAGAAATGTCTGGAGCATTGAAGTTCTTCATTATTCTTAAATGGAAGAAATTTGGAACCACCAAGACTCTTCCTAGAGCTGGCTGCCCAGCCAAACTGAGCAATCGGGGGAGAAGGGCCTTGGTCAGGAACACGATAGTCACTCTGACAGAGTTCCAGAGTTCCTCTGTGGAGATGGGAGAACCTTCTAGGACAACCATCGCTGCAGCACTCCACCAATCAGGCCTTTCTGGTAGTGGCCAGATGGAAGCCACTCCTCAGTAGAAGGAACATGACAGCCCGCTTGGAGTTTGCCAAAAGGCACCTAAAGGACTCTCAGACCATGAGAAACAAGAATCTCTGGTCTGATGAAACCAAGATTGAACTCTTTGGCCTGAATGACAAGCGTCACGTCTGGAGGAAACCTGGCACCATCCCTACGGTGAAACATGGTGGTGACAGCATCATGCTGTGGGAATGTTTTTCAGCGGCAAGGACTGGGAGACTAGTCAGGATAGAGGGAAAGATGAACAGAGCAAAGTACAGAAAGATCCTTGATGAAAATCTGCTCAGACTGGGGCGAAGGTTCACCTTCCAACAGTACAACGACCCTAAGCACACAGCCAAGACAACGCAAGAGTGACTTCGGGACAAGTCTCTGAACATCTCTGGAGAGACCTGATAAAAGCTGTGCAGCGAAACTCCCCATCCAACCTGACAAGCGCTTGAGAGGATCTGCAGAGAAGAATGGTTGGAAACTCCTCAAATACAGGTGTGCCAAGCTTGTAGCATCATATCCAAGAAGACTCGAGGCTGTAATCGTTGCCAAAGCTGCTTCAACAAAGTACTGAGTAAAGGCTCTGAATACTTATGTAAATGTGAATATGTATTTTTTATTTATTTTTTTCAAAAAAATCTAAAAACCTGTTTTTGCTTGGTCATAGGGTATTGTGTGTAGATTGATGAGAAAAATAAAATAAAATAAATAAAAAAATGTTACCTTTATTTAACTAGGCAAGTCAGTTAAGAACCAGTTCTTATTTACAATGACGGCCTAGGAACAGTGGGTTAACTGCCTTGTTCAGGGGCAGAACGAAAGATTTTTACCTTGTCAGCTCGGGGATTCGATCCAGCAACCGTTCGGTAACTGGCCCAACGCTCTAACCACTAGGCAACCAGACGCCCCAATTTAATCCATTTTAGAATTAGAACGTAACAAAATGTGGAAAAAGTCAAAGGGTCTGAATACTTTCCGAAGGCACTGTAGGTCAATACTCATGAGATGTATCGACCAACAGATAACCAGAGGCACGTGCCATAAAAGGAGGACGAGAGGAGGAGTCAACTCAGTCATTGTCTCTTTTCTCCTCCTGCCATGTGAAGGTTATCACTACAACTCCTGATCTCCACCCCCCTCCGCCTCCCAAACCCCTCTCTCTCCCACGACTCTGTCTCTCCCCAAAGGGAGCAGGGGGATGGGGTGAGGGGGTTGTAGGGCTCAGAGTTGTGCAGGGGGTTTCTCCATACACTGCCAGCTGTTGCTCTGCTCAGGGGGAGGGAGGAGGTGGGGGGGGAGGGGGGTGCACACTAAACCCTCTGGTGTTTACTCAGGGTCCCAGGCACAATTCAGTGCCAAAAACAATAAACAAATGTACATGAACAAGAAGAATACTCACTGGAGTACGAGGTCTTCAAACCCCACACACACTCACAGTACCTGTAGGAGCTTGGCACTAGGTTGCAGGGGCTTGATTATCAGCAGTCTGCCTGACGTGTACAGGATCCTATCAGAGTCCGGGCCCCAGGCCACTGAGTACACAGGAGACCCTGAGAGAGAGACACACACAGCAGGAGGTGAGGAATCACACTGCTTAACAATGTCCATGTGCTTAAACAATAACTTTTATAATACTATTTTCATAACACATCCATTAATATCAGAAAATTATGAAAACTGAAACTTGTTTAAGGGCGTTTCACAGTTGCATCTCCTTCTCAGACAGCGTGACATATAATAATTCTGTCAGTAGAAGATCCACTAGTTAGTTGACTCTGGTTTCATCAGAGCATTGATTAGCTATCACAGTTTACCTCGAGGCAGTCCTTATCAAAGAGGGAGAAGTGCCTGGTGTTCCTTACAAACACAGAGACACTGCAGCAGCTGGAGGAGATTGCATTTCTAATTTCCACACCACAGCAGTGTCATATTTACTCTTAAGGTTCACCTCGTACAGCCTGTAGGAATGGGATTTTGCGTGCAAAGCTTGCTGGAATCCTGCAGACCTGGCTGTGTATCACACCAAGACAGCTGAGCGTTAAGAGAAACCTGCCTAAACCGTGTGTGTGTGTGTGTGTGTGAGAAAGAGGCAGGCTGACATTTAACCCTGCTCCAGGTGCTTGTGGTTTCTCAAATGCCAAGAGGTCACATGATCGCGGGCTGACAATGAGAGACGGCTGAGACGAGTTCCCTCTGCCCTCCTCCTCCTCCGCCCCCCTCCTCCTCCTCCTCCTCTTCTACACCCGTCCTCTCCTCCCTCGCTCTTCCTCCCCCACACAAATGGGACACGGTTACATCATCTCACTCAAGACTCACAACAACGGCCCCCAGCTGTACCCGTGACTCCTGCAGTGTGTGTGTGCATAAGGGGGCGCAGCACCTGCACAGATGCATCTGCAGTGTGGATGATGTGTCCACACCTGTTAGGAGACACCACCAGTTCCTCCATGCGCTCTACAAATCTGTACGTGCAACAGCGGCTGTGCCGCTCACTCCCTCTCAAGCCTGTCCAGTCAATGCCATGGTTCACAACAACACAGACAGACACATTAAATAGAGGACTGAGGGAGAATGTGCATCGTGTGGCGAAACTGCTCCTGCCTCTGCCCAGTTTTCTATGGAAGCAAAGAGCCCATTCATTCGGGAGAATGCATCCATGTCATCCGGATGGCCAGGTTTTACCATCAACGGCAAAATTTTTTGGGGGCCACTTCTGAGAAGATATTTCAAAATGGCACAATGAATCAATTAATAAGTAAACCATCTGTATGCGAGTACTGGTTAGAGAAATGGATCATTAGGAGTCTTTTTTTATGGATTTTAATAAAACTCCACTCCAATAAACCTTTGAAACTTTACGGTGCCTTTAATAAAAATGGAACTGGAGCATTGGCTGCATTTTCAACTGTATCCAGCAGCATTACACCCTAATAGTTCAACACACACACACACACTTCTCTCTGTCTGCCAGATTGTCATCTTAAATCCTCCATGGTTGTCATCTTAAATCATCTGGCTGGATTAAACACTGTTAACACAAAAGCCATCTTTCAGATCGTCGCATCGGCATCGTTTACAGCAGTTTTAAATACACACAGAGAGACACACTGTACGCACACACACACACTGTAAAGACACTGTACACACAAATCCCAACTGTGGAAGTAAATGTGAAATCCTAAAGATTGTCAAAACATGAGGCATATCATGTAGTGCTTCAAACTGTACTAGTCTTTCTATATGTACTGTGACGACATTATCTAGGTTACTATATAACCACCATTCTCAGAGCTGTCTAATGGCAGCGCATCATGCCGCTTGTCTTCAACCAAAAGCTCAGTTTAAGTGGAGAAACCTTTGTGACACGGCACAGAGGGCTACCTGAATAAACATGAACAGTATTGTACCGCTCTGTGACAAGCCTTTCTCTTTTCATCAAATCCCTTTCGCTCTCTCTCTACATACCTCTCTCTCGCTCTCTCTCTTTCATCCAGTGAGGTGCCCTAAAAAGCAGAAGGGGCCTTAATGAACACTGCGGTCTGTGTGTGAGACTTTAATTGGTGGCTGTGTGTTGCCTTATGTTTACAAAATTTCCGCTAGCGCCGTCTCTCTCTCTGTAACTCACGTGGCTGTGTTCATGGGTTTGACCTCATTACAACTGTCCCTGGCCCGGCCCAAGCAGGTCCTCTGCCTGGGCAGAGTGTGAGAGAGACCTACAAACGGCTTGAAAAAGCACCAGGCTGACACATTCACCCCCTATGATTAACACAGTGCATCCTCATTCACACATGGGAGGTGAATTTATTTTCCTCGAGTCAAGCCGAAGTCGGTAGCCGAAGTCCACACCCCTTCGTTGATGATTGGTCAACTGTAGGGATTCTTCAGTTATATGTTTGTTGTCATTCAACGAGATACGACTCGTTTTCATGCACATTTTTCACTTGAGATATACTGCCACAAACATCTTAGTTAGATGTAAAAATGTGCGAATAAAATCTTCTTGGCATATACAGTACCAGTCAAAAGTTTGGACACACCTACTCATTCAAGGGTTTTTCTTTATTTTTACTATTTTCTACATTGTAGATCAATAGTGAAGACATCAAAACTATGAAATAACACATATAGAATTATGTAGTAACCAAAAAAAGTGTTAAACAAATCAAAATACATTTTGTATTTGAGATTCTTCAAAGTAGCCACACTTTGCCTAGATGACAGCTTTGCACACTCCTGGCATTCGCTCAATCAGCTTCACCTGGAATGATTTTCCAACAGTCTTGAAGGAGTTCCCACATGTATTTTGATTTGTTTAACACTATTTTGGTTACTACATGATTCCATATGTGCTATTTCATAGTTTTTAATTCTTCACTATTATTCCACAATGTAGAAAATAGTCAAATAAAGAAAAACCCTGGAATGAGTAGGTGTGTCCAAACTTTTGACTGCACATAAAAATGAATTACAGATTTATTGAAGAAGTGTACACTGGCTATGACATCTCAAGAAGGACTAACAGAACTATTGCCGAATTGTGTAGTTTTTCAAGCGAAGGTCTTTTAAGGGAGTATGCGAGCACACTTGATCAGTTCAGCTAAGCGCCCGTCTAACAGAAGCATGCTGACAACACTGGGCTGGAAGATTACCGCACACACACATGCTCACATACACCTCTTCACACAGAGAGAGTGCAATGTTGTCGCTACACCGTGGAGCAACTGCACCACAAAAACTACAGGGCCCCATTCTGACAAAACAGGAAATTGTTAAAAAGGGACAATATTGGTGGCTGCATTTGTTTCAAAACAAAGTGTGGCTATGCACTGCGAGTCTGCTGCGCAAATTCGTTTTCAAATACAGTAAGTGCTGAGCTGAGTGGTTGAAAGAATAGTTTGAAACATTTTACCTTGCTGGGCCAAGGTGGACCTCAGCA
The DNA here is from genome assembly GCF_045679555.1 of Salvelinus alpinus. Taxonomy (NCBI): domain Eukaryota; kingdom Metazoa; phylum Chordata; class Actinopteri; order Salmoniformes; family Salmonidae; genus Salvelinus; species Salvelinus alpinus. The sequence goes on from NC_092106.1 coordinate 16,551,666, forward strand.
TGCCACTCTTAGACCAGATCTTGATCTGTCCATCCTCCCCAGCTGAGGAAACAACATCAACAAACTGAGTTACAACCTACGGCTGTTATAACAAACTTGTTACTGAGCAGCGGATTACATTTTCTTGTGTGTGTTTATTACCCTGTGTCCCCCTCACCTGTGATGAGAGCGGTCCCGTCGTAGTTCCATCTCCCGGCTAATACAGCTCCTTTGTGGGCCTCCACACTCTTCTCAATACGGCCCATCTTAGAGGCCAGGTGGAACTTGCCTACAGACAGACAACAGAGCAGACAGGTAGAAGTCCATTAGATATGAAGGAAATATACTGTATAAACTGTCTCTGCAGTTCTACATCTCACTTGAGGCAACAAACAGTCAAAAAGCATGATAAAAGCATAACACATGATGTCAGGAGAGTTCATAAATACAAAGAATATAGGCAATCGGCCACACACAGAAACAAACAAATAGAGATAAACATAAAGAACTGTAACCAATGGAGTCAGGTTCTCATACATAATGTATTTTGCTCCACTGTCCTGGTTGGTTGCAACCTTCTGAAGACACATTTCTCACACAAAACGGAAGAATGAAAGCGATGTCTCTATGCTGCTTAAATTAAACAGTTTCCTATCTGCTAGAGACGGGGAGCGATCAGGCATGGAGACAGTTATCAAAGACACTAGCCTACCATATACTTTGTGGCGGTGCGTATTAAAAAATACAGAATGTTCTATGTAATTTCTGGTTGCCTAAAACTGCAAATCAGCATGATGCTTCTCTCTCCAGTTTCTATATTTGGATGTCCTAACAAATGTGAATGTCGCAGACCCAGAAAAACAGGTAGTGTGTATACGACCATGGCTGCTGTATTAAAGGACACTCAGAATTAAAATAGGCTTTAAAAAATGTCATTTCTATTAAAGACCTGACTGTTAAACGCCACATTCATACTGCTCACAGAATTTGCTCTGTCAGTACTACGAACCAAACCCATTTTTGACATATCGCCTCAGAGGCCCACGCAGCAAATGAGGTTGGAGAAAGCCACAAAAGTTACTATAGATTTTCCCCACACACCAAAGCTATACATCTGTGGTTTCTATTTAACCATTTCATAGCCATGTGAAATTTCACTGACATTAAAAACAGAAACAAGAAAAATGTGCCTTTACAAGCTGCAGTGGACTATTGTGCAATCCCCCCCCAAATTTTTTTTTGAAGTTGCTGTGCGTTAGGATATAGGACTAGTACATTAAAAACATAAACACTGCCTCTCCATAAAGGAAACCAATGACTTGTTCTAAAACGCAGTCAATTGTGATAATATTACCTATATGATGACTATAAATCATTATGTACCAGAAAGACAGATGCAAATGTTTTCATGACTACATGATCTGCCAGGGAAAATTGCTGCTTCAGTTTGTGGGTGTGTTTATGCAACCCTACACTGTCATTAACATTGTGACCACACGTCGCCTGCCATCGCCGTACATCTCCACTCTGTGTGTTTAGAGCTGATATAGACACAAGAGAACAACAGAGCCCTGTGCTATGAATCAGGTTTGAGGAGTTAGCGAGGTAAATTCTGTCAACTCGAGTTCAACTCGGGATAACCGGTACCACGAAAGTGGCTCACCTTTTAGACTGGTAAATTTCTATGGCAACGAATCCTTCAGAACTATCCTGTTGCAGGCATGCTAACTCCGGGCTAACTCCATTTACCCTGAATAATGTTTCTGAGCATTGAATTGAAGACCAATTAAATCAGATACCATCCCTCTCACAAAGCTTGTGACGGCGTCCTCTTCATTTGAGGAAGACGACTGATTAAATGTTATTCACCCCCCCCCAAAAAAATATATTAACTGAAACTAAAGTACCTTTCACATTACACATTTAGTAGACCGCATTTGCTTTCCAAAATACATTTTTCACGTGATAGTATTTTGACATTTGAAACGCAAACTAACAGCCATTGCTAGTGTACCAATGAGTTTAACAGTCAAATTGCCAGGGTTAGAGGTTCCAAAACCTTTCTATGGATTATAACGCGTTATCGACTGTGCCGCAAAAGCATGCACAAGCGGCAGAGTCGATTTCCGCGTTTATAAACCCAGGGTCGTTACAGTATATACCCACAACACAACAAGCTGTTCCACAAACAAAAGGAGCGACAGGAGTCGGGAAACGGTGCTTGTTCATTGATAAGCACATCAAAGACGGCATTAACGATAATAAAATAAAGATGGCACTTCGAAAAGCCTATTTCACACCAAAGCCTGCTGGATTTGCAAGATACATTTTCTTATATTTTAATTTCGGCACAAATTAAAATGTGGAACCGATTTGGGCATGGATCGATGTTTCAGCATTGCCTCAATGAAGAGCTCGGCGTTTAACTAGCCACGTGCAACATGCATGCGCAGTTACACGCCTGCTACAGTATGCGGCAGGCAGACGGGCAATATCCACCGTTGTGGTACGAATGAAGCCTTAGAATAGAATGTGAATGTGCAGCTAACGGAAGCTTGCTTCGTAGTATACCACTCTGGTCAATGAGAGACATTTCACACAGACCATGCGGTTATGTACCTTGGGACTCCTATCCTCTATCACCTACCTAATTCAATATCAATCTGTCTTGTTGAATAATGTGAGAAATTAACATTGCTTTAAAATGCAACATTTATTTTCTATTTTAGCGGTGCCAAACACGTGTTTCAGATAGCGCTTTTAGGTATGAAAAGTGCTTCATAAATAAAGTTATCGAAACGAATTATCAAAGCATGTTACGAGAAAATCTCTTATTATTCCTCATTATTGGGCCCTTTGGTGACTTGCCATCAGTGCTGGTGAGCACAAAGATCTCAGCCTGGGCCTGCTTCTTGCCTCCCACCGTCTTGGGGAACCAGTGCAGGTCGATGGGGAAGAGGTCCTCCTGTAGCTTCACCACCAGGCTGGTCTCACTGGTCAGCAGGTTCCATCTCAGGATCTGGTGGTCCTCACTGCATGAGTATAGCTCGTCTGCAGTGGTCCAGCCCACACAGCTCACAAGCTCTTTATGTGTCCAGGTGTTAAGGAGGACAATGGTTAGGTGGAAATAGATCAGCGGTTGCGGCAAAATATCTAAATTACTTGAACCAGGTGTGTTAGCGTTAAACTGGAACAAACGTTCTCACACCCTGTAGCCTAACTCTCTGGGTCCAGGGTTGGTGACTGCAACAGACTCAAACACAGTGGTTGCTTTTCAGGTGAATTAATCAACACAGATCCTGTATACACCTTTCTTTGTATTTAGGTAGGGGAGATCCACACACAGGTCTGATAGCAATTAGCATATAAAAACATTTTCACCTACATACAGGTTGCAATAAGCATGCCTTTAGTAAGGTGCCAGGCAGACCTGGGTTATCAGTGCTTGATTGAGCTTAGCGGGCTTAATGGACCATTCAAATAGTCCCAAAACTGCAAACCCAGCCCATCTGCCACTCCGGACACTCAAAATATTTAAAAGTTTTCAAATAGTATTTGAACCCAGGTCTGGTGGTGCAAGGTGCACTGAATATCATATTTGTCTCAGGCGGCCTTGGCTTTGGTCCATGACGTTAGAGCAAGTTGGAGGAACGGACACTAACCCCCTAGACCAGAGCAAAGGAGGTCAAGTATGTTATTAGAGGCACAACTTATTAATAGATTTTTCATTAATGATTGCTGACTGTCCATATTTTTTTTTAACAGAAAAAACGAACTATCAGGTCAAAGCACTGTTGTAGTATCGTTCTATCTTTCACACAATTCAAAAGGATATGTTTTGGTTCCTTGAGTAATGATGTCTTTAATCTCATTGTGGTGGCTAATGTGAAGTCTTCAGAAAATAGGTACTAGGCACTCACTGTAAACAGAAGGGTTGTCATCGATCATTCAAATTGGACATAAGAGTTAGTTACCAAACAGACTGTATTAGCTTGCTATACAATTAGCAAAGAGAGTAGCTAAGTAGCTAGCTATTCATAGCTAACGGTACTCAGTTTGCTAGTAAAAATTTAAAAACACAGTTGTCTAGTTAGCTAAGTTATGCCTGCATATGTTTTATTTGGAGTGCAGAAGCCATATCGCTAGCAATGACAGTGTATGGCAACTACTAGGTAGTTGATGGTTACTGACTAGCTGCTACGCTAGCCAAATTAGCTACCTCTCTAGTCAAACAAGCGTCCGTCGTTGCTACGGTACCTTCACTGTAGCTAACGTGCTGAGTCTTCACGGTTATCACACTTGATAGCAGACAACTAATCATGTCCAGTTGCCATAGTAGCTCCACCGCTAATAGTTAATGCATATAATGTTATATATTCCTCAACAATTATACTAATCGACATAACCAGAAAAATAGACTGATAGCTATGCAGCTAGCAAGCAATGGTCTGAAACGTAAGCAGAGATACTCATTTTGTAATTTCGATGACGTCCCAGGGCTGTGTGAATTACTATCGCGAGAGTTCCTTGGCAACAAACTCTAGAGACCTCTAGAGATTCTAACACTTACGTTGCTAGGTCTTGATGTCATGTTACAAATGAATCATTTGTTGAAGTATTGTTTAATACTTGTTTCTGATTGACTTGAAGGGCATTCTAGAGCGTGCATTGTTTCCCTATAATGGACGGTATAATTCAATGGCTATGAAATTAATTCTGACATTTCTACGGGTGCGTTAGTAAATTGCCTCTAGTGTGTCTGAGTGACTTCTGAGCGTTGTCAGATTGTCCGTTCGTAAATTCAAAGCGTTGGCCGAGGAGTAGGGTTGATCCGAGAGTTCTGATCTCACAACGGCAGTCAAGCGCCCAAGCCAACTGGCTAAAGTTGACTAGCTTGCTAGCTACTTCCAGACACAAATGAGAGAACACCTCACTCTGGCCACATTACTCGCCCTAGCAGGGCTAGTTAGGCTGTTTTCATGTTATCTAGAGCGTTAGTGACTGTAACTGTGCTGCTAGCAACAATTTAATTCATTTTTTGGCCAACATTTACTGACACCTGTCATATTCAACGGGTGTTGCACGTTCGTAAATTATTCAGTTATTCTGCGCTCTGGCACACAAACGAGATTGCTCTGAAATCCGAGTAGATTGCCAAAATAAATTTACCAATGTTTGAGCTGCTTTTAAAAGCAAAAGTCGAATTGAAAACATTATTGCCATTGTTTAATTCAATTTTCAAAATAGCAAGCTAGGACTGATGGTTTGGTTAGCTGAACTAGCAAATCTGTGTTAAATTATAGCCGTGGTATAATAAACTCGGGGCTTTAACTCTCTTATGAGTTCTCTGGAAAATAATGCAACTCCGTGGAAGGTTAGTGCCACTCCGCTATTGCTTCGTGGCACACACCTTCCACCTAGTGCATTATTTTCCATAGAACGCATAGCCCCTTGTTTATTACCCCTTACATATTTTCGACTATTCAACCAATACAATCCAAATACAAAATAATACATTTACCAGTACTGTAAACAACACCCTTCCGTCGTCACTAGGCAACAGTGCCCAAACGTCACAGGCGCGTTCTATTTAAAAAAAATATTTTATGAAAATATCCCAAATCATTACCAAAATATTACTTATATTCTTCACAATGTTAACTTGAATGCAAAAACCTGTTTTAAGTTTAAGTTCATGGTTGCTCAAAACTAGACTTGGCATCGGCCCTCTTTTTGAATTTCTTGTTTTTTTGACCAATGAGGTTCCATGGTACCTTGCATCAGTTTGTAACGAATTTTGGTTCGACAACAGAGTTTAGGCGCCATTTACGAGTGAATGTTTGCAGTGAGCTAACGATTTGAGTGACACAGGGTTGACTTTTACCCACTTTATTTTTTTAGCTTCGCGATATCGAGAACAGTTTTCCAATAGCCTTTTGAAAAAATATAGGGTGATACAGAGGGAATTGTTACAACAAGAACTTCGTCCGCAAGGTAAAACTGACATTGTAACCGAACACGAACGAGTTAGCTAAAAGAAAGCTAGTAAGCTCGCTAGTTTATCAAATCCTTACCTAACATTAACTAGATTCAGTAACTTGCCAGCAGGTTTGTGGGCACTTTTAGCCGGTTATGCATGTGGTTGTTGAGCTAGTTAGCTAATTGAATAACTTGAAGTGATCAGACGACAGCAAACATTAGTTAGCTTTGCGAGCCAGTGCAAAGTAACGTTAGCTAACTAGCTATCTAACTTGTAAGCAAAGTATCGGTTTCCCCTATTAATCTGTGCTCTAGTTGTGTGTTGGCTATCTAGTAGCTAATTTGTTCGTGGCTAACAGTTGACATGGAAATCATAGCTAACAAAGCCCAACTGGCTAGTTACAATTAGCTAGTTAACCAATCACAAGTGTTCTAACCTGACTAACGCTAGCTAGCTAATTACCAGACATAAGTCTATAACGAGCTATAGTATGTTAGCTAACTAACGTTACAGTAGATGGCTATTTCCACGTCTTCCCAGTTTAAGTAAACGTTCGCTAGATTAATATGTGCTATGTATTTGTATAACGCTAACGTTAGCTAACTAGATTGGAAGTGGACAACTGAAGCATGACAGTAATGTTACCAAAAAAACACAAGACTACTGTTAAGTCAGTTAAATGTTTTTATACACAGCAGGTGACATTTATTCACACAGTGACGTTAGTGATATTGTAGCTACATTATCGTAGATTAGTAGTGATATAACTATCGATTTGTCAAACTAAACATTACACTTTCAACTGAAGCTGGTCAACTTGGACTACTGAGTGCAGCCTACATGGCGCTAATGATAAAGTAACTCAGACTGTGATTGGCTACTTCAGTGGCTATGACTTTACTTTGCACATTTAACTCCATCTTTTGCTAACTAGTTCGCGGTACGGTTTGCTTTACTTTTGAGCTCCGTTGGCGTTACTGACAGCTTGTAACGTCACCATTTTTGTCTGTCTTTTAGTTACAGGCACTTGACTTGTCCGGGTAACTTATCAGTTCATTTCTCTATAATGAAGTGAAATGTGATTAATGTTGTCTGTTTAGACCAACATAATCACGCTATTTGACTAGAGGAGATTCGCGTTCATTTTTATTCGTCGGATGGTTAAATTGCAGTTGTGTCAAATGTTCCCTATTTCCGATTAGAGAATATGGTTGCATCTCTGACCCTCGTGTACATGCACTTATAACATTTGTTTAAAACGATACATATTTAGCAAATAAACTGAAACAAACTATGTTAGATCTGTGGTCTTAGCAGACTGGCCATTTATTTGCAACTTTATAATTGACGGTGTAACCGATGTATGACCTGAAGTAAAGTTAACTCAGTATAGCAAAGAATATAGGTTGGATCGAATGCCCGATTGTGATGGGAAAATGACGGAGGGGGGTAACGGGGTGCTTCACGTTGACTATCAATTGTGGAGAAGTGATTGACAGAGAACACCTACTGGATTTTACTTTTACTCCTGTGATTTGAATTAGATCTTTAGATTCTAAATCATGCCAGCCAAAACGTCGAAAAGTTCGACTGCTTCCAAGTCTAGAGGGAAAGGGTCGCAGCCTCGGGATGACTCCGAAGACGAGTTGGACGTACCCCTTAAAGAAGCGAACTCCAATGGCCAAGAGGCAGCGCCGACAAATTGTAAGTAACAAAGGGTGTTTTGGTGTCTGCATCTAAATAAGTTGCGCGTCTACTCAATGGCAACGTGTTTTGTTGAATGTAAGTGCGTGATGGTTGAGTCCAACTGGCACATTTGTGTTATTCATAACACGAAGCTTGCTGGTTAGTTTTTCAAACGTAAGCAAGGCATTAATAAACGTCTCTTGTGATTTTTGAGATTATTATAATGGTAGCGTGTGTGCGTTTGTCTCCAGCCTGCGCAACTAGCAAGGTAATTTATTTTTGGGATATTACTGCTTTTGAACGATTCTATGTTATAGAATCATGGTTATGATTTTCTATCTTTCGGTTTATTTAACGTTGGTGAATGGTTTGTCAAGAGATCTTCGCCCGAAAAGAATAACCATATTTGACATGTTGTCTACTCTCGATTTAGCCAGTATTATGGTTGGAGCGTTTGTTGGCCGAAAACTATTGTCAGGGTCATATTTTACTGCCTATTTGTATTTTTTACTGAGCACAACAATAGACTTGAGATCAAGCATTTTGTCATTGTGATATGGTACCGTAATCGGTATGCATTTGTAGCAAAGCTCGATTTTTATTCATTTGTTTGGATTGGAAAGTAGGTTATGGTGTGGGGGAAACGACTTGGAATCAGATGTATGAAATATTATAAATTATTTGTCGTTGGTGAGTGCATATTGTGTATTTACGTTTCAATGTGAGCGTTTGTGAAAGGGGTCACTTCAAGCCTTTGTTTATGATTCAGTTATTCTGGTTAGAATTTAGTTTTGTTAACAGAGATGTTAAATGTGCGAGTTAGCATCCGATCTTCTGGAGTCTTTGTTCCTCCACTGTGACTAGCTCTATAATGCTTATATTTTTGTTTGTTTTTTTGCTTCAATACCCCTCCCCCATACACCAGTGTCCCCACCTGAAATGAATCGCACTGTGGAATAAAAGTTCAACTCTTTGCCCTAGATCCGGCTCCCAGGGAGGGTGCCGATGCTGTTGATAATCGAAGTTTGGAGGAGATTCTTGGTAGCATCCCTCCACCCCCGCCCCCAGCAATGACCAATGAACCAGGCTCTCCTCGCTTGATGATAACACATATAGTTAATCAGAACTTCAAATCCTACGCTGGCGAGCAGATTCTGGGCCCTTTCCATAAGGTACGAAAAAACATACCAACTCCCCGTTTTGGCTCTTTTATGACACTAGGAATTGTTTTTATTGTTTTAATCATTGCCTCAGTATGGGTTGTTGTCCATTTCCTCAACTTTTATTTGTATTTCTTTTATCTTCAGTGATAGTAGTACTTGGATAGTTGTAATTTAATTGATTATTTTTATTTGATCAGATAACTTTATCTGGTAAATGTCTCCCAAGTTTGCAGCATCTCACACTCCTCCATTTTGCTTTGTGTTTGTGTCTTTCACACTAGTGGTGATCTAGCTGTGTCCTGTCTGCTACAAATAGATTTTCTGCTAACTTCCCCCTATCAAATTGTATCTGATGGTTGCTCTCTTTATTGCATCATGGACACAGGTGCAGCAAAATAACATATATTCTTAAATACACACACTGAGGTTAGAGGGCCACCATTTTAATCCAGCAGCATTTTCTACATGGTCAAAGCGGTCTAAAATTGGATTGTGAATACGGTTTTAGTTTGATTTGAACAGATTGTGAATACATTTTTACCCCCCCTCTTCTCTCTTTCTCTCCCTTCCCTAGCGCTTTTCCTGTATCATTGGTCCAAATGGCAGTGGGAAGTCCAACGTGATAGATTCGATGCTCTTTGTGTTCGGCTATAGGGCTCAAAAAATCAGATCCAAAAAACTCTCTGTGCTGATTCACAGCTCTGATCTGCACAAGGATGTGCAGAGCTGCACTGTGGAAGTGCATTTTCAGAAAATTATTGACAAGGTAACACACACACACACTTACGCTTGGTCAGCTGTACCAAAATGATTAACATTTTATAAAAGTTATTTGGGTAAAGGGGCAGAATTGTTTTGTTGTTGAAAAAATAATATATGTTATTTTAGGGTTTAGCTATAAATGTCTTGTATGCATTTTGGCTTAGTGTTTTCACACTAATGACTGCAACAAAGACTCGGAATAGCCATTTGAAGTTAAAGCTGACAGTCAAGTTAATTACCAACTTTGCCATCATTGTTTCTTTATTTGTGATTTTATGTTGATAAGAACTTCAAAGGGATTTTTTTTTTTTTTTTCGTTTAATGGTGGTTAAATTAATGTTGGTGGACAATAGTTTCTACGTTTCTATACAAACCTAGAATCCTGTATATATTAATATGCAGCGGTAGGAAAATACTTTTCCAGATTTTTAAAACATATTGTACTACCACAGGGGGTGTAGTAAGGTAATTAACTACATCATTGACATTTAATGTAAAATAATCTCTTTGCAGCCAAGCAGTTTTTTGAGCCCAGTCAATTCAATATAACAATCTCCTAACACTGCAGCTTTAAGCCTATACACATAGTATTTATTTCTCTATTAAAAACTTGGGGGGTACGGGTTATAGCTATTCTGTTTTTGTCTCCCTTCATATCTTGACAATGTGTTGACAACAATTTATTTCCTATTGTCTCAAAATTTGTTGAAGTTAATAAACCACATGAATCTTACATTTTAATAAATGTGCAAGTTAAATACATCTTAAATTATTACTTGTGTTATCACCCCAATATTTGTTTACAGAAACATTTCTGTGGTTGAGGCTTCACTTTCATATATATATATATATATATATGTGTGTGTGTGTGTTTTAGATGGTTACTTGCCTGTCTTTGGAGGGGGGTTGTATTGCTAAGCATTTTTTGTCCTGAGTGTGTTCTGAAGACCTGGTCTAAGCTGGTGTGTTTCTTGTGCCCCTCCCCCTCTGAGTCAGGAAGGAGATGACTACGAAGTCATCCCCAACAGCAAGTTCTATGTTTCCAGAACTGCCAGCAAAGACAATTCCTCGTCCTACCACATCAATGGCAAGAAGGCCACTTTTAAAGATGTGGGAACGCTGCTGCGTAGCCATGGCATTGACCTGGACCACAACAGATTTCTGATTTTACAGGTAATTAAGTAGTTTATTTTATAATATTTCATTTTTAGTTTTTCTTTCAGTTTGTCTTTGATCCCTCCTGTGTCACACATCCCATCCTGTGAAAGCTTTGCTGCTCAGCCTTTCACTCAGGGGAAAGCAGGTATTATGCTTGTGTGAGTGACCTGTTAAAGCGTGAAAAAGACTTGGACTGCTATAGCAGCGCATCATGGTTTGAAACAATGTTGAAAAGGTGCGAACCATCATTTGCTGCTTTAGTATTTTAAGAAAAATCAAACATTCCTGGATTTGTCTAGTAGAGACTCGGGTCAGTTTGGGACCCCTTTACCTGCCACGCTATAGCAGCACGTAAATATTGGTGTGAGAATAGACCCCAACCCCAATATTAGCTGTGCTGCTTCAGTGTGGCAGGATCAAGCATCCACTCTTCATTTCTATCATTTGAGTGCATGATTAGGTCTTCAGTTTGGATTTCGTTGGAATTACCTTTCATGGAATGTAATGCCAATGTCAATGTGTATTTCAAAGACATTACATTTTATTGTTTGTGTTGGGTCATATTTGCTGCTTTTGTCGGTCATGGTCCAAACTAATACATTTTTTGAAATTATCGTTTTTTATTTATACATTTTTGGAACATCCTATGGTGTTCAGGGGTTGTTTGAAGAACAAGCCAGTCCACTTGTTGCACAATTCACTTTTGGTTTTCTAGTACCTATCAACTCTTGGCTCAATTGGATTACTAGTTTTTATTGACTAGTGAGTATTAGGTAACCACTAGTTGTTGTGCTATATCTGATATTTATTTTGTGAGAAGATGTAGGTTCTCTCCTGTCTTGATTTGTGCTGTTTTCTTCATCCTCTCTCTGCTGGAATGTTAAGTGATTTTGAGCTCATTGAATATGACAGGGTTGTTCTGACTTAGGCAAGAAGCTTTAGTTTGTTCTCCAAAGTCACTTTTACAGGCCTATGGCTCAGGGGAAGCTGCCTATTTAGTGCACTGGTCAGCTTTTTTCCCCCATATATAGTTTTTTTTGTGTTTAATTGTGTGTGGGGGGGGATCTCAACACACAACACAGGATTAAAACAAGATTGACCAGTCTTCTTATGTAGGCCAGTATTTAGGCTTGTGTTTTACAGAAATGTTTCAAGGACTGTTAAGTCAAGGACTACACCTTGTCTATGACATGGAAAGTAAATTAATAATGTTATTAAAACACAGGCACCAGTTACATTTGCCAGATGTATTTCTTTCTTGACCTCGTAAAATGTAAAACCTTTATTGTAGTGGTTCCAATTGATGATGTTTAAGTGATTGTTATTCCCTTTTTGCCTTGCATTGTTTTGTCATGGATATGGACAAACATTTTATGTAGGCTAGTGATTTCTCTGTGTTGTGGGTACAGTTATGTGCAGTGAAAGTTAATATTTGAGGCTCTGGTGTGTGTGGGCTGGGAAGGTGTGTGAGAAGTACAGTACACACAACTCCGAAATGTACTGCAAATAGCCCATATGACTAACTGCCCATAAACTGTAGGGATATATTATCATAAAGGAGAGGTTGAAAAACAGTGTTTTTATGAGGGGTTATCATAACACCGGCAAAGTTTCCTCAATGCTTTAGTGAGCAGAGCATGCATTTTATTTCAAATCATCAAGAACAAAATTGCTGTTTGACATTCACACAGAAGTTGCTCTCTTTCTGGTTTTAGCCCAGGTTAGTTTGAATTGCATTTTAACTCGCTTGCGGGAGGGTGTATCATTGCTTTTCAGGGACTTTAGAAAGTTGAAGAGAAAAAAAGTACAAACCACCCATCTACCCATGTCAATTCTAGGATGGGAATCAGGTGGTCTCGAACACGAAATTGATCCAAGGTGTGTGGTTGTTATAGCTTCTTCACACCATAAATTATTCAGTATTATAACATACCGTGTGTCCTTGCTTGCGTCCCTCCCTCCCTGTGCATTGGTCAGGGTGAGGTGGAGCAGATAGCCATGATGAAGCCCAAGGGGCAGACGGAGCATGATGAGGGCATGCTGGAATACCTTGAGGACATCATTGGCTCCTGCCGCCTGAAGCAGCCCATCCACACCCTGAGCCGCCGCGTGGAGCTCCTCAACGAGCAGAGGGGAGAGAAGGTGAGAAACAACCCCAGTAACAAGACATTGATCCATTTGTTGTATTTATAAAAATAAAATAAAAAATAATAATAATAAAAAAACATTTATTAATGTTTTTACTTTTTGAAATTGATGGTTTCCGCTGTGGGTGTGTTAGGGGGGCTGTTTCACTGTGAAATCTGTGAGGTATGCTGTGTCTTGGCCAAGCTGAGTGCCCCTGGCCTGACACCTGCCTCTCTTTACAAGGCAGCAAATTATCCCTCCACCCCTCACACACACACATCTCTACTCAGAGATCGCTGTGTCTAGGCTAATCCCTCATGCTTGTTTGTTACATTTTTGATTGTTGTGCCAAAAAGGATTGCAATGCAATCAGTCATTTAATTATTATTTTTAAAGGGGGTGTGAGAGAAGGAATAAGAACAGGATGCAAGAGTGATATTTTTTTTTTTAAATCGAAGGCATTTGATGAACAGCCTCGAATTCGATTTTATTCCAAATGTGTTAGTAATTATGTGAGCAGGGGGTGAAGTTTGGCTGATAATTACCAGATTTTGTTAGTATATTTATTTGTATTGCAGTACTAGTGACATATTGTTATTTGGGTATGGTGTTGGAGTTGCAGTGTGCCAGGCAGGTTTTAACAGGGTAGCAATTCATTTGAAGTGAAATACTGGATGTCTGTTGAAGCCAGCCGGTTCAGTAAATCTCTTGCAGGCTACACTAATGTCACATCACTAATTAGGCCTGTTTGCAACAAAAAAACATGTTTCTCCCTGTACTGTAATGTATTAACTAATTGATCAGTTTTGTGATTATTGTTTTTATTACTTGAACATATTTTGTTATTTTCCATGGGTGACATGATTTAGACTTTTTGGTTCATGCAGCTTTACAGTTGTCAGCAGTGGTGTAAAAATACTTTAAAGTACTTAAGTTGTTTTTGGGGATATCTTTTCTTTACTATTAATATTTTTGACAATTACATTCCTAAAGAAAATTGTGCTTTTTAGTCTGTACACTTTCCCTGACACCCAAAAGTACTCGTTACATTTTGAATGCTTAGCAGGACAGAAAATGGTCCAATTCACATAATTATGAAGAGGTCATCCCTACTGCCTCTGATCTTGCGGACTCACTAAACACAAATGCTTCGTTTGTAAATTATGTCTGAGTGTTGTAGTGTACCCCTGGCAATCAATAAATAAATAAAAAATTGTGCCTAGTGGTTTGCTTAATATAAGTAATTAGAAATGATTCATGCTTTTGGTACGTAAGCACATTTTAGTAATTACATTTACTTTTGATACTTAAGTATATTTAAAAACAAATACTTTTACTCACAGTATTTTACTGGGTGTCTTTTACTTGAGTAATTTTCTATTAAGGTATCTTTACTTTTACTCAAGTATGACAATTGGGTACTTTTTCCACCACTGAGTCAGAGGTCTCTTTAGTATTCAGAAATCTGCATTTTTATAATGGAGACCATAAAAAATCTGCATTTTAAACCATATCACCTGAAATGTTATATTGAAAGCCAGGTGTTTTTTGGCGGGGGCGTGCAACTAATAATGTTTCTTTACACAAAATACATTAGTGCAACACATTCAGCAGAAAATTGCTTTTTAATTTGCAGCGCTAACAGAGACAAGTAAATTAGTTTACAATGGAAAAAGCAAGGTGTTTTTTGCAAAAACACTGCATAGCCATCATTTCAGATGTTTATTATAGAAAGGATATAGCCATCTACATTTCCTAGTTAATCTTGCATTTTAACTTGCTAAAACTACCAGAGAAAAGTACACATCACTCAGAGTGCTGTCTGGTGATCCAATGTCGGTTTGTGAATGGTGGAATTTGATTGGGCAAGATGAGAGCAAAGATATTTAATCCAAGTGGTGAAGTGAAACTGGAGCACAAATTTCTTCCTTTAATGCTCATGATTTGGAACGAACCCTGACTGAAGCCGAGCAGAATTTACAATAAGAAGCATTTTAGACATGCGTTTCCAAACGCAGCAAGATTGAACTTTTCTCTGTGAAAAAAACAGAATCCTGTGTTAACGCAACACCTGCATTAGATATAGCAGTAAAAAAAAAAAAAATGGCAATACCACATACACAGGGTCAAATGCTGTGTTATTTGAGGCATGACCAGTTTTGACTGTCCTCATCTTATTAGACTAAGGATTGCATTGTGCAGTTTAGGATTCTATCACACTTCTGCCTTTATCTGAGTTATATCTTTTCCTTTTACTCTGTATTTGTCCACATTTTACAAAATCACTTATGCCATTTGACTGAATAAAAAGTGCATAATTTTGGTACTGAAGCCAAATTAACCTTAGACTGTGGAGTAAAATTGTACTTGTTGGGAAAGCTCAGGGTTTAGCTTTCATTTATCAAATGTCAGGCATGGTCAATCAGTGCAAAACAAAATTCTAAGCACGCCTGTGAAGGAACAAAAGTAAACTCCTATGTATTCAGGGATTGATCTTATGACAATTCAGCATGAATGTTTAAGTCAACGTGCTGTAGCCTCTGTCTTTCTGTTTTATCATTTTGCGGACTGTGTTTTTGTTTTCCAGCTAAACAGGGTCAAAATGGTGGAGAAGGAGAAGACTGCTCTGGAAGGAGAGAAGAACACAGCCGTGGAGTTCCTAACTCTGGAGAATGATATTTTCAAACAAAAGAGCCAGCTCTGCCAGTACTATGTGTGAGTATTACAACCACACAGAGGATTGCTATATTTAGTGTTTTTTTACTAACAAGAAATCAGGTTTGAAAGAATCTGGGAGGAAGGTTTGCTGTAGTTGGATGCAGTTAACACAGATGGTAACTTTTTAGAGTTCATATGTCTTGGTTGACCAGAGTGTGATTGTTTCTTTGTTGTCAGCCATGACCTCCAGAAGAGAGTGGCAAACAAAGAGGAGGAAAAGCAGAGGATCCAAGATGACACCAAGGAACTCACAGAGAAAAACCACAACATCGCTGAGGAAATGGAGAAGAAGAACCAAGACCTGAAAAACGTGGAGAAGTAGGCTTTTTATTTTTCATTTGTTATTCATGGGTTTCGTTGCTTACATGGAAATTGATACCAAAAAGACAAATTGATGAACAAAATATAGTCGTAAAGTGAATGTCAGTCTTCAGTGCAATAATGTTATGAAATGGAGAATGTTCATAGACCTGCTGGTGACCAGCGATACAGAAAAGCAAAATTAGCAGTAATTTGTTATGATTGCCATAATGTCCATGTTGTGTGATTTCTCTCAGGAAACAAGGCAAGCTGACCAAGTACATTGAGGGCCAGAAGGAGAAGTTTACCCAGCTGGACCTGCAGGATGTGGAGGTCCGAGAGAAACTGAAGCACACCAAGAGTAAGACCAAGAAACTGCAGAAACAACTGGAGAAGGACAAGGAGAAGGTGTGCATGTGACCCTTTTGCTGTGAACATAATTCAGGTCTCTAATTAAGGCTTCAGTGATTCCA
The DNA here is from genome assembly GCF_045679555.1 of Salvelinus alpinus. Taxonomy (NCBI): domain Eukaryota; kingdom Metazoa; phylum Chordata; class Actinopteri; order Salmoniformes; family Salmonidae; genus Salvelinus; species Salvelinus alpinus. Next base: position 16,568,012 of record NC_092106.1, read on the forward strand.
TTTGGGGGGGGGGGATTTTGTAACGTTTACCATTTATCATATTAGGCCATCTCTGTGTAGGTGTAGCTTATGGTTTCTCTCCAAATCTATACGTTAGGAGGCTGTGATTGTGGCGAATGTAACTTACATTTACATTACATTTAAGTCATTTAGCAGACGCTCTTATCCAGAGCGACTTACAAATTGGTGCATTCACCTTATGATATCCAGTGGAACAACCACTTTACATAACTTACAGGTCATACTCCTAAACAAACACAATGGTGCTCTGTCCTCTCAAGACAGGCCAGCACCAATGACCTGACACTTCACTTTTATTCTGTTTATTTTGTCACCTGGCCAAAGTGAAACACGGCCACTCGTAATACAATTTCTCTCCCTATACAAACACAAGGCCTGTTGTGCTGAGACTTAGAGAAGATATTGCGCAGGGATTTACAGATGACCTTATTAGTAATTGCCATATTGTGTAATTACACATTTTATTTTTTACTTGCATCAATGTCACAAAAACAAGCGTGTTCATTTTTATTACAGTAACTTGCTTGGGATTGGCTCTGGGTGGGCGAGGGTGTGCATCTCACTATTGAATCGATTAAAAAAAAAAAAAATAATAAAGATTTTCTGTCATGAGGTCCCTCTAGAAAAAAAATATTGTTACATTGCTGAGATTAAAATGGATTGATGAAGTTTCTGGTATACTGTACCTGATTTATTTAATAAGAGAAACTCCTCCAGTTGGCCACTAGGGGGCTGTGAACTCAAAACACGAAACCCTCCAAGGCATGACTGCTTGGCGCTCTGCTGCCTCTCTTGCTTTCTCCCATGCTCTTTTCTCTCCATGGGCTCCCTTCTTGCTCTCTCCCCACTCACACACTCAATATGCTCCAAGTCTGTCTTTTCTCTCCCCCTGTTCTGCAGCCTGTATGATACAGCACCAGTGGCTGTGATTTGGCAGTGTGGTGTTGGGTTGTGGAGGCCGAGCAGAGCAGGCCTCTGGGGTGCCGTGTTCTGCAGTGTGGTAGTGAAGTATGGCCTTGTGTAACACTACCAGGAGCCACATTCACTCTTCACCAACAGTTAACCCTGCTAGCTTGGCCTCCTCTACTCCCCCTCACCACCCTGCCCACTGGAGAGAGGTGCCAGTCAGACTGCCTTCCAGTCTGATGGAGGTGCTCCTAACTGTCTGCTAGTTGTATATTTTGGTCTTTCCTGGTTTAAGGTTGTACCTCACCTAGAGTTTCATCTTTCCTCTCTGTCAGCTGGAGGAGGTGCGTAACGTGCCGGCCAGCAGTGAGAAGACCATCTCTGAGGCGTCTGTGCGCAGGGAGGAGTTAGAGAAACAGAAGGGGAAGGAGGAGGAGAAACTGAAGGAAGTGATGGCGAGTCTGAAGGAGGAGACCAGCGGCCTGCAGCAGGAGAAGGAGGTGGGTGTCTTTCATTATCAGGAATTGATTACTCATTTGAAGTAGGAAACACTATTCCTGATTAATTGAATTTGACCCATATCCTTTTCCCCCTGGTATTCTATGATTTCTGATCACATAAGAGTGGCTATTATTCCTCTGACTCCGTCCCCAGACTAAGGAGAAGGAGCTGATGGAGCTGAGTAAGGCTGTGAACGAGACACGCTCCCGTCAGGACGTGGCCCAGTCTGAGCTGGACATCTACCTGAGTCGCCACAACACCGCTGTGACCCAGCTGAACACGGCCAAGCAGTCCCTACAGACCACCACCGACACGCTGCGAGACCGCCGCGCCGCCATCAAAGAGCTGCAGGTCAAAATACCCCAGTGTGAGCAGGAGCTCAAGAAGGTACGTTAGTGTGTGTGTGGGAGGGTCTCGAGCGTTGAGCGGTTCATAAGGTTAGGGGTGGACTATGGGATTTGTGGCAGTAAGATGCATGTATTTCAGGTGTGTGGATGTGTGCTACCAACCGTGTGCTACCAGTGTTGACCACGTATATCTGTCTGTTCCAGGATGAGGCGGAGCTGGAGCAGCTGCTGCAAGCAGACGGACAGGCCAGGGAGCTGGTGAGAGACATGAGGCAGAAGGTGGAGGAGGCCAAGAGCTCCCTCTCCTCTAACCGCAGCCGGGGGAAGGTGTTGGACGCCCTCATGCAGCAGAAGAAGAGCGGCAAGATCTCCGGCATCCTGGGACGACTAGTGAGGACCATGTGCATGTATAGACTACACCAGTGGTGTCAACCTCATTCCATAGTGTTTGCTGGTTTTGTTTTTTACTTTCAATTAAGACCTAGACCAGCGGTTCCCAAGCTGTGGGTCATACCCCCTAGTGGGGGGGGGGGGGGGGTGCAATTTTGAAATTGGGTAGTGCATCAGCAGTTTTCCTCTTGTCATTGCAGACCTTAGAGAACTATTTATACTGTAACTTGTCAGAAATGTCCAGATCAACTAGCTCATGTCAGCTAAAGCTTTTTGGCTAGATGTTTTAGCCCATAGATTTTGTTGTAATGTTTGACACTCAAATATCACATGACTAAACATTAGAATTGGCAACATTTTATAGAATTGCAAAAAAAAAAGTGCTTTAAAACGGACACATTTTCTCTGCACCGCATGACAATGTGTAGAATTGCATGAAATAAGCTTTAAACCTGCAAAAGGTTCTCTCTGCCAACAAGAGGGGTGTGAACAGTTTGTGGCATGAGAAGTGCTCATAGAAATAGACGTGGTGTGCCGGGGCAGATTTTCCCCAATGCTGGAAGGCCTGAGTGAAAAAGTTTGGGAACCTCTGACATAGACAACCAGGTGAGGGGAGTTCCTTACTAATCAGTGACCTTAATTCATCAATCAAGTACAAGGGAGGGGCAAAAACCGGCAGACACTAGGCACTCTGTGGAATGAGTTTGACACATGGGCTACACATGTGGCAGCTGAGAGATGCACACACTCTTCTACACACTCAGTGAGACTGTGTTCTTGTCCCTTCAGGGTGACCTTGGGGCCATCGATGAGAAGTATGACATCGCCATCTCATCCAGCTGTGGCTCTCTGGACAACATTCTGGTGGACAGCATTGACACGGCCCAGAAATGTGTCAACTTCCTCAAGGCCCAGAATATCGGTGTGGCCACCTTTATCGGCCTGGACAAGGTGAGGGAGGACAACTCAAACACCTGGGGCCTCCTTTATCAATATTGCATAGAAACTATTCTAAAATACTACTTACGAACGGAATTTAGAATGTTCGTACGCATAGAAAGTGTGTTTTATCAAACAATCCTACAAGCATCATATGCACACCGGTAGGAGAGAACCACTGATAAATACCAATTGTTCTCAGTAATTGTGCACGACCTTGGCTATTTGCATTTCGAAAAGCCCATAATTAACCATATAGTCAAAATCATCCCTTTAATGTCTGTGGGGAATATACAATGTCGTACCTTAAAATACAACAGCGCAACCCAAAAAAAGTTTAGATTTATATTTTTCAGAGACTGAAATGGAGGTGCTAGTGTCAGTTTGAGTACAACAAAAAAGCTTTATTTGGCTCGTTCAGTTTAACCAGTAAAAATGAAAACATGGCTATAAAGAAAGGACCATTAGGACAATTGAAGTTGCTTTGGCAATGGCAAATATAGGTAACACTCACCAATATGCCATCCATCCTCAACAGCTCCCTCCTGGAAGTGTTTAGACAACATTTCTGTTCTGCAGAATGAACGAGACGTGCGTTCCACCTGGCCGCAGCAGCTTTTGCGCATCACGTAACCTATTACCTGCCCTTTAAGTGTGGAAACCTTCTGTTCACATAGTTAAAATCATTTTGGGATGGTTTACTTTTATGCCGGTGGGGGCCGTCTACTGCTCCGTTTGTATTTGGGAACCTATTGATGGCATCATGCCAAATAAACCCCTCTTGACTTCAACCTCTTGTGCGATGGTGTGTTTTGCTGACGATTGCGTCCAAAACATGGGCTCATCCAGGGCTGTGATGCCGATTGGCAAGCTCCCGTTGAAAAGTGCCCGTTGCCAAAACCCTGAGGGTGGATAGCGCTTAGATCTGCACCGGAATGGCATGCGTTTGCTTTTTTAAAGCAGGTCTCAAATCCTCGCAAAAAATGTGGTTTTGGGAAATGATATCTGATGAGCCGATCTGGACTGTCAATAAAAAAAAAAAAAATCCAACCTGTCTCTAAAAATGCGCTCTGCAGGAGTGCAGCGTGTGACAAATTTTCTAACCGAGCAACATCAGCCGTCTCTCATTCGATTTCCTGTCATCTCAGTCTTCTATAGTATTTCGACAATGGTGTCACTTTCACACATGCCTGTAACTTAACTTTATATGGATTTATTATCGTAACAAATACACAGGTCATATTATGATTATAGCTAGCCTGTCAAGATATGTTGCATGAATTCACAATAGAAATACAATGAAATTGAAAAATTATTGAATTATTACTCACATTATCCCCGTTCTATGCTTGACCCTTTTTCCATCACTTGGCGTACACGTGGTCATGGCTGTGCGTCAGTTAAAACACACACTGTCAAGCAAACATTCATATTGTGTGGAAATGATCCCACGCATGGTTTACGCTCAGATTTGTGCTTATGAATGGTTGATAAAGGAGGTTTAACCTCGCTCTGAGAAATGACTACGTTGCAGGCTACACTCTGTGTCAGTTCTAGTCTTCAGGACAATGATCTGGCTCAATTTGAGCTTTGCTACAGTGAACCCCAGTTTGAATCCACCAGGCATTCTCTCTCATGGTTTTGCTGCGGATACAACTGGTACAAAGCCTTTACAATCAAATGTAACACCCTACAATAGTTATTTTTTTGTTGTTGCCCCAAGAGTTTTGTTTGTCCCACATCGTAGCTAACACTTGGACCATCCACTCTCTTCCTGTCTCAGATGAAGGTGTGGGAGAATAAGATGGGGCCCATCTCCACCCCAGAGAACATCCCCCGTCTGTTTGACATGGTGCGGGTGCAGGATGAGAGTATGAAGCCAGCCTTCTACTTTGCCCTGAGAGACACCCTGGTGGCCAAGGACCTGGAGCAGGCAACACGGCTTGCCTTCCAGAAGGACAAGCGCTGGAGGGTGGTCACCATACAGGGACAGATCATAGAGATGGCTGGTGGGTAGACCGAGCGAACTGGAGCTCATCTCTTCTCAGTGTTTCTCATCTCTTCTCAGTGTTTCCCTATAGATGGTCTATATGGATGACATGTCTGACTCTATGCTCTGTCCCGTCTCAGGCACCATGACTGGAGGTGGAGGGAGAGTGATGCGGGGCAGGATGGGCTCCTCCATCGGCACTGAGGTCACCCAGCAGGAGGTGGGAGATCTTCTGGACACTCTCCTAGAGCTTTCTCTGGCCTCCAATCACTGCTATGGCTCACTTTAAGCTCTGTTGTAGTTAATAACCTACTGTCTTCTTTTTGTGTGTCAGCTGGACCGTATGGAGAGCAAGCTAAATGAGAAGGTGGTGCAGCTGCAGGGCTGCCAGGAGAGGAAGCTGCAGCTGGAGGAGAAAGTCCAGCGACTCAGACAGCAGCTCAGAGACATGAAGAACACCCTGGAGAAATACACCAACAGCATGCAGGTTATATACACACAATACAGATATGAAATGTATTCGACGTTGGTGTAATTCTTGTTCATCAGACTTGTTTAGGTAAAGCTGAATGCATGTAAGGCTGGCTGGCAGTGTTGTAGTCGAGCAACTAAACGCCTGAGTCGAGTCACGAGTCCCTATGGCTGAAGTCATTTTAAATACATATTTACTTTGCAGTTAGTTCCGGTCTTTATTTTTCTGTTACATATTTGACATTGTGCCACTCGCTGCACTATCTGCGGGAAAACTTTGGAAAGCAAAACGAATGATTTGGACGTATTTGGTATTTTGGTCACGGAGTTTTATTTTTGCTGGCTCGATGCTCGTCTTACCAGATGAGCCCCTCTATTGATTTGGTAGAAGAAATGTGCCCAGCAACAACGATTGGCGGACGATTTTCATGTGAGAATGGAAGTAATGCAAAGATTTCTCCTGTTGCCTAATGGTCATAATTGCCTGCAATATGCAATAGCCTATGAAACCCAGAAGTCCTTCATACACAGGCTCATACACATTTTATTTGATTATAATGTTCAATAGTTATGTCAAATCAGTAATGTTTTGATGGGGTAAATGTTCTCTAGATGGAATTGGCTATTGCTCTTGTCAGATTGACCAGATTATTATTTGCAATAATTGTAACAGGCGCTCAAGTACTTTTTTGTAATTGCTCACTGATATTTGTGTAGTTTCTTTTTTATTTCAGAGTGAAAAGTAAAGGGAGACTTGTCAGAACCTGGCCATGGGATGCAGGGGGAAAGACTGTTTTACTTTTAAACTCAACGCTTTGGTTTTCATTTTCGTAAAGCAGTTTATTTCTTAACCAGGCAAAGCTAAATAGTAAGCTGGTGACAGGGAAGCAATAGTCTCTTGCGCGATGTGTAGCTTATGATTGGAGGTGGAGCCTGCCTGCCGCCCACACTCATCACTTGCTCCCTTCGCAGTTCACCAGCTGATGTGTGGTGTGTCCTTCCAACTCCTAGACAACCGAACCCTCACTGCTCTGTGCACCCAATGCTGCTAATATTCTGCTTATCATAGTAGCCTATCGAGTCCACGTGCAAATACATGTCACGGGAAGGCGAGTCCACGTCAAAAGTAATGAAAATCAGGACTTGAGTCGAGAGTACTACAACACTGGAGGCTGGTGATTGCAGGTGAGGCTGTGGTTGACCGTGTGTGCGTTTCTTTGCTCAGAGCTTGGCAGAGCAGGAGGCTCACCTGAAGCCTCAGATTAAAGAGCTGGAGGCCAATGTCCTGGCAGCTGCCCCTGACAAGAACCAACAGAAACGGTTGGAGAAGAGCCTGAAGGACTTCCAGAAAGGTGAGAACTTTGAAACCCAAATGTAACTTTATGAAGGTGAAGTTACTTAGAAATTGCAGGCTACACTCTGTGTCAGTTCTAGTCTTCAGGACAATGATCTGGCTCAATTTGAGCTTTGCTACAGTGAACCCCAGTCTGACTCCACCAGGCATTCTCTCATGGGTTTGCTGCGGAGACAACTGGTACATACAACTAGGGGTGTGCCCATCCGTTTTATCACACTTGATACTCGTAATTGTATTTACTTTACGGACGTGCGCTTTAAATGCCGGTAAAGCCTATACCTCAAGTATGCTTTACTGCGCTATCACTCAGTGCATCGCTATTCTCCTTCACTCATTGACCAATTGTTCAAATCAAATAAATTATCCCAACTGAAAACGCACATGATTTACTAATTTAGTCCTATTAAATGATCTATGAAATAGGCTGATAAATAATGCATGGCTGGCTACTGCTGCCTGCATTTATTCCAGACAGATTTAGGGCATTTGCTTGCACCATATAGTTTCACTTTCGAAAAGAGCAAAACTTCTCTCCTGACTTTTCAACCTACCTACCTTTAGACAGCCAAACTCGCCGATAGAGTTATGCATCTGCAGGAACGCCCCCCTCAAGCATCCCATTGGTTCCTTCATGTACACCCCGTCCCTGCCTGTTGTGTACCAGTAGACAAGGTCCTTCACTCCCGTCTGCTGTACACCTGCCCTCACCGTCGATAACAGAACTGTGGGAAAACAGTGCCCGACAGGTGGGGGTGAAGGACACAGCCTACCTGTGTCTACTCCGGTGCACGGCCTACCTGCGTCTACTCCGGTGCACGGCCTACCTGCGTCTACTCCGGTGCAAGGCCTACCTGCGTCTACTCCGGTGCACGGCCTACCTGGCCTACCTGCGTCTACTCCGGTGCACGGCCTACCTGCGTCTACTCCGGTGCACGGCCTACCTGCGTCTACTCCGGTGCAAGGCCTACCTGCGTCTACTCCGGTGCACGGCCTACCTGCGTCTACTCCGGTGCACGGCCTACCTGCGTCTACTCCGGTGCACGGCCTACCTGCGTCTACTCCGGTGCACGGCCTACCTGCGTCTACTCCGGTGCACGGCCTACCTGCGTCTACTCCGGTGCACGGCCTACCTGCGTCTACTCCGGTGCACGGACTACCTGCGTCTACTCCGGTGCACGGCAGGCGGGGTTGACGCTGTGCTAGCTAGCTTGCTTGTTAGCCATCTAGCACAGTGACGTTCCCGCTTGCTGTGTACTGGAGTCCTCCTTAGGACTAGCTGGCACAGTGTCCTTCGCGCCCACCTACCAAACTGTACTGGAGCGCCACTGCCTATCGCCTATGTACTGGAGTCATAGTTTAAAAATGGACCAATAGAAGTATATAAAGAAGGATTCCTGCATATGCAGGAATTCCCAAATGCAGTTGCACCCTTCTCCACACTTTGAGTGACGGTGAGATGCGTGCTGGCAGCTGAAAATGACTTTATCACATATAATTACAAAAAATTGTCATGTCATATTCAGAAGATACTGATTTTGTCTGATTACTCGGCACACCCCTAATACACACGTGCCCCCACTAGACCTTTGAGGCTTAACCCCGCTCCTGTCTTGCATATAAATCAATTATATCTCTTTTTCCCGCCTCTCCCACTTTCCCTCTGCCCCCCCCCTCTCTCAGACTTTGAGACAGCCTCAAGTAAGGCAGGGAAGGTGGAGGCTGAGGTGAAGAGGCTCCACACCCTCATTGTGGACATCAACAGCCACAAGCTGAAGGCCCAGCAGGACAAACTGGACATGGTCAACAAGGAGCTGGACGATTGCTCCTCAGCCATCACCAAGGCCCAGGTGGCCATCAAGACCGCAGGGCGGTAAGTGTTTATACACGTGTGCGCACACATTCAGCTCCCATCTGGCAAAGGCTTCTGGTTGTGAATCTATTACTGGGGCTTATCTGAGCTTTTCACTAATGGCTGCTGCTCCCCTCCGCACAGTAACCTGAAGAAGTGTGAAGAGGGTGTAAGTCGCCTGGAGGGGGAGCTGGTGGAAAATGAGAAGAGCCTGGGAGACCTGACGGAGAATCTGAAGAGGCTGGAGGAGGAGGCTGGGGAGATCATGAAAGCTTGCCAGGAGGCTGAGGCGGCACTGCCGGAGGTGCAGGAGAAGCACCAGGGGGTGGTGAGGGAGATCAAGGCCCTGCAGGTGCAAGAGCACGCTCTGCAGGAGGAGTCCCTCGGCGTCCGCCTCCGAGTGGAGCAGATAGACACCTCCATCACCGAACACACCAACAAGATCAAACACTGGCAGAGAGAGGTGGGTGGCAGGGCCTTGTGTTTTGTGTGCATGTGAGATTCACGCTTGGTTTGGTGTGTCTAGAGGTCTACCAACCAGCCAGCTAGTTGCAGTGCATCGGCTAGTTGCATTACCTGGTATCATCTGACAGACAGACCCATATCTTTTTCCTCTTCTCTGCTATTTATATTTTAGTCATTTAGCAGATGTTCTTATCCAGGGTGGCTTAGTTGGTCCATTCATCTTAAGATAGCTAGGTGGGACAGCCACATATCAGTCATAGTAAGTACATTTTTCATCAAGTAGCTATCGGCAAATTCAGAGCTAGGACTAACCATCCGTGTCCTGTCCTCCCCAGGCCTCTAAGCTTTCCCTTCATGCCATTGAGGACAAACCAGCGGAGGCGCTGCCCGTGCTGACCCCTGCTGACCTGGCGGCCATCAAGGGGCCTGACGTCATCACCAACCAAATCTCCCTGATGGAGGCCCGCTGTGCCCAGATGAAGCCCAACCTGGGAGCCATCGCAGAGTACAAGAAGAAGGTACACACCCAGCTCTCTCTTGGTCTATCAATCAATCAAATGTATTTATAATGCCCTTTTTACATCAGCCGATGTCACAAAGTGCTGTACAGAAACCCAGCCTTAAACCCTAAACAGCAAGCAATGCAGATGTAGAAGGTCTAACCAAGCACCTTGACACCATGTTTTTACTCTTGTCTGGTCAAGTTTCTTTCCCTCTAAGAGAAGATAATCGTTGTGGGTCATGTCTCTCTGTAGGAGGAACTGTACCTGAAGCGTGTGGCTGAGTTGGATGAGATCACCACAGAGAGAGACAACTTCAAGCGTGGCTGTGAGAACCTGCGCAAGCAGAGACTCAACGAGTTCATGGCTGGCTTCAACATCATCACCAACAAGCTGAAGGAGAACTACCAGATGCTGACGCTAGGGGGTGATGCTGAGCTGGAGTTAGTCGACAGCCTGGACCCCTTCTCTGAGGGCATCATGTTTAGGTCAGCAGACACTGGCCCAGCCCGCTGTTTCTAACATATTTGTATCCATGATATATGAAGATAGATCTTTTGATTTTTGTACATATTTAAAATTGACCTATTCCCAACCTGGTTTCCCCTTTCTCCTAATTGTATTGTTGTATTCATTAAATGTATGAATGACCCTTGCTTATCCTCTTGTCTCTGTCCATGGCTACAGTGTGCGTCCCCCTAAGAAGAGCTGGAAGAAGATTTTCAACCTGTCTGGAGGAGAGAAGACCCTGAGCTCTCTGGCCCTGGTGTTTGCTCTGCACCACTTCAAGCCCACGCCTCTCTACTTCATGGATGAGATTGATGCAGCCCTGGACTTTAAGAACGTCTCCATCGTGGCCTGTTACATTTATGTGAGTATTTCACATGCTCGCAGCAGTTCCTGGGAACTCTTTTCCACATGCAACAGCTTTGAATAGTAATTGCCATTCTACTCCTAATTCTGCTGTGCTTCTTGAAGACTCAGTGAGGGACATGGGGTCAGCCCATCTATGTTAATCGTTAGTGTTGTGTAATGGGAGATTGAAGGAGCTGTGCTAAGGTGTACAGCCTATTGTGAGAAATCCCCACTTTTGCAAAGCCATGTTGGCAACATGCTTGTCCATTGTTTTTTTTTCTGTCAAGGCGGTTGGTGGTTAATTCTTCCCAGGCCACTGTTTTAAAAGAGCTTGACTCACATAACCACAGGAAAAACATGATACTTGAGATTTACAGCCTTTGATTTACCATTTGATGATTGAATGTTAATTTATTTCCCTACTCCCTCTCTCCAGGAGCAAACCAAGAACGCTCAGTTCATCATCATCTCCCTGAGGAACAACATGTTTGAGATTGCTGACCGTCTGATCGGCATCTACAAAACCCACAACACCACCAAAAGCGTGGGAATCAACCCCAAAACCATTGTCTTCAAAGAGCCAATCTCAGTTTAGAACAGCAGTGACTCTGGTTTCTTCCTTAGCCACTCCTAGTAAGATGTATAAATATGCATGTCTCTTTCCGGTTTACTGTTCTTTCACACCATGTATATAAAACCATGGCTTTAACCTCTTCTATCACACTGCTGTCTTTCACTGATGAAGCTAATAAATCTTTTATAACCAGTCTTTGAATACTATAAGTTGACTCATTAATGAAATATTCTGTAACCCTAAATGGGACATGTTGCACTGAAAGACTTGTGGGGAAGTACTATCACAATGAGCTGTAGGTCTTCCATCTTTTTAGGTAGAAAACATGAAGACTGGTTATATGGTCATCAGCGAGGAGCTGAGAGAATTATATGGATTTCACGCCTCATTGACAATTCTTGCAAGCACTGGTTAACTGATTATGCAATGAACCTACTGAACCACTTCCTCACAAGCTACAAGTGCTAATGCATTACAATTTGGGTATCTGGAGCAACACTCAATCCACTCATCCTGAGATGGAGATTTATCCCGTCCTCCCATTTTTATTTAATTCTGACAGGTATCACGAGATTATTTATTCTAAGACTTTTTGAAGTACACACATTGTAGTTTACTTACAGAAAATCAGTACTTGATTTAACAGAAGGATTTTCTGGTGAAGGTTAAATAGCTGGAGTAAAATGTAAGTCCTGTAGTATTCATTACAGTATACTGCATGTAGAGCTATATAATGTTACATTTGTTAAGGCATATTGGCTTTAAGGCTCATAGTTATATCTAAACCTGCCTGGCTCAGTTGGTAGAACATGGCACTTGCAATGCCAGGGTTGTGGATTCAATTCCCATGGGGGACCAGTACGAATGAAAATGTATACAAGTCACTCTGGGTAAGCGCGTCGGCTAAATGACAAATGTAAATAACTTTTCAATCTTCTGGTACATAAGGCAGTATCTTCCTGTGATAAGCTTTAGCTGGGGTCAGGGTTAGTCCCAGAAGTAACGCCTGTGTTTTCTGTCAACTGTATCCTGCTGCATCAGGAAAGATCCAATCGCTAGGCACAGTTGGTGTCAATTCCCAACCAAAGGAGTGTGTAACAGGTGACATTAAGACCTTACGTCACAAGGAGCTGGGGACCTTCCTGAAGTGAAGAGTCAGGAGCTGAGGGTCTTGTAGAGGGATGCCAGCTTCTGGTAGGTGTTCTCCCCCAGTGTGGAGAGGGCAGAGCTGTACCTCCACACCACCTCCCCTGTCTGTGCATACAGGAAGCCTGTTGTCTCCCATAGTGAGGTGGTCAGTTCGCTACTCAGGCCGTGCACCACCTGACTGAGCTGGGACAGCAAGGAGAATCCCAGAGATGCTCCGCCAACAGGATTCACCCACACTGCCGCCAGGAGCAGCAGCAGCCCCAGGAGCACCACAGGGGGAGTGGGATGGAGCTGCTGCCACAGATCATGGACCCAGCCTCCAGGTTGACTCCCTGCCTCTGTCCTAAGAACCGTCTTCAGAATGGTGGGCTTGGCACAGCAGCAGACCCGAGGCACCGGCCCTTCCTCCAGCCCTCCGATGGTCACCCCCACCCAGTGCTGCTCCAGGTACTCAGCAGCACGGGGGGTGATAGCGAGGGATGTGACTTCGGGCAGGGTGGCATTTACCAGTGCCTCCACCCTCTCCCGGAACAGATACACCTTCTCCAGGAAGACCAGGGGGGAGTCTTCATCCTCCACAGCTGAGCCCAGAGACAACAAGTCTAGCTGCTCCTCCTGTGGGGAAGGGTGGCACCATAATATCGAATCAAAGGTGAGGAAGTGATGTCATGACAACACCCAACCCCAGGCTATACTTACCTGCAGCTCCTTCAGCCTCTGGATGAGTGGATCGTAGGCCAGCGACACCTCCATGCTTGCGGTGTCCAGGGCCCCCATGAATGCCTCTTTCTTCCTGGCAAGCACCAGCTCCAGCCCCTGGAAGTACTGTTCCACGGCCTGTCGATCCTGCCTCACTAGGCCCTCACAGCTGGCCTTCTCCTGCTCCAGCTGCTCCCCCAGCTCACGCACCTTCAGGAAATAACACTTCAGGTTACCTACCCAGAAATGGTAATTTGCTCAAAAGCATTAAATCCATTATTACTGACAAATCACCTTTGCCCAGCGGTGGTCTGAGAGCCTCCCCAGTAGGTGAGTGGGTGCCTGCCTTTCCCTGATGAAGGCTGCCTGCAGGTCATCGATGGGGTGTCCCTGGTGCTGGCCCACTGTTAGGCAGAAGCCACAGATGAGCTGGCGGTCCTGGACACAGTAGATGTTGAGGGGTTGTCGGTGGTGCTCAAGGCAGGAGGGGGGCTGTGGTTGGCTGTCCTTCTGGAACTGACAGGTAACGATGGGATTAAAATAAATGATATACACCTTCATTATACTGTACCCTATTAAGATATGCCCCGATTGTGACTATCCCCTAAGATCAAAAAGTATTAAAAAAATGGTTACCTTCTCAATGATGGCACGGAGGGAGACATTTATGGGCAATGCATCAACACCTGTTGGCGGGAGCTCTACCACACTGCGGCAGTTGGGGCACTTGAGTGGGAGCCGCAGCGGCCGCCAGATTGTATAGACGGCAGAGACTTGGAGTACGTTGTCCAGGCAGGACTTACAGAAGGTGTGGGAGCAGGGCAGGACCCGAGGGTCAGCGAAGAGGGAATAGCACACAGAACATGTCAGGTCCTCCTCTAGGTTATCCATGGTCAGGTGATGGGAAAATGAGGCTCTGTGTACCTGGCTTGTTGCTGCCCTCGTAGTTTAATGCATATTGTTTAGCCTGTAATTGGAAGAGAGGAAAACACAAGTGTTCTAAATCAAGAGTGAAGATCAAAGGTTTGATTTGTCCTGACAAAGACTCCAAACCCACTTGGCTTAATATTTGCAATCTAATTGCTGGTGATGAGTATTAAGTTCATCATAATGATTCATCAACAGTCACACACGGGTGGAGTCGCTTCCTGACAACCTGCAAAGTTTAGTGGTCGGTACTTATGTGGCCTTCTAGCATATTTACACAAGAGTGCCAAAACAGTACCTCCAAACCTGGACAGCAGCGGATTACGGCTTCACACCGGATGACTCCCACCTCACCGCTAGAATCTATTTCAGTCTGACCGGATGATCAGTAGTTTCTACTGTCTCGGTCTAACCCATGTATAGGTTTGTAGGGCACTACAATTATTGCCACTTGCACATTGCTCTGCTGCATACATCACACATAACGCTTGTTGACTGAGATGAACAACATTGAGAGCCACATGAGAATTGTTTCAGAACATTAATTCATTCAAATGGGGATGCAATGTGGTTAGTGTAATAGCGTTATATACAGGGCCGGCTCTAGCCTTTTGGGGGTCCTAAGCAAGATTTTGTTGGGGGACCCCGACCAAGTAGGCAAAAATAAGTGGCCTCCCCTCTTTATTGCAGAGAGAAACACTTACATTTTTAAGTTAATTTCCTGCAATTCTACACATTTTGCCATTGGGGCGGAGAGAAAATTGACCAATTTTATAACAAATGTCATGCAATTCTATTCGGTTTGCAATGGGGCAGAGATATTTTTGCAGTTTTAAGCAAATTTCCTGCAATTCTACACATTTTTCCATGACATATGCCATGATATCTGAGTGAGAATGACTAGCTAAATCAATGGGGGGCCCCTGCAGGTCAGGGCCCCTGGGCATGTGCCCTGTGTGCCTGGTCAATATTCGGCCATGATTACAAGTTTAAATTACTGGCTAGGCTAATTTACCAATCTAAAAATTGTTAGCTGCTTGGCTTATTGAATGACTGACAAAACAATTAAACTGCTGATTCAAAACCACATTCCGAACATGCACCTTGTGTATTCTACTATTCTAACTCTCAACAGTAAATTGCCAACCAGGCAGTTCCTAAAAAAGTGGCTGAGGGCCCTAAGCAACCGCTTATGTCGCAAGCCGGCCCTGGTTACATAATGACTAGAGTGGTTTTCCTGGGACAGGTTGCCCAACTACATTATAATGCAGTCGGTTTGGCTAGTGTAGTGCAATTGCCTGAAATGTAACATAAGTATTAGAAACACTAACAGCTCCAACTACCAGAGATCAAGACTAATACACTGCTCAAAAAAATAAAGGGAACACTTAAACAACACAATGTAACTCCAAGTCAATCACACTTCTATGAAATCAAACTGTCCACTTAGGAAGCAACACTGATTGACAATAAATTTCACATGCTGTTGTGCAAATGGAATAGACAAAAGGTGGAAATTATAGGCAATTAGCAAGACACCCCCAAAAAAGGAGTGATTCTGCAGGTGGTGACCACAGACCACTTCTCAGTTCCTATGCTTCCTGGCTGATGTTTTGGTCACTTTTGAATGCTGGCGGTGCTCTCACTCTAGTGGTAGCATGAGACGGAGTCTACAACCCACACAAGTGGCTCAGGTAGTGCAGTTCATCCAGGATGGCACATCAATGCGAGCTGTGGCAAAAAGGTTTGCTGTGTCTGTCAGCGTAGTGTCCAGAGCATGGAGGCGCTACCAGGAGACAGGCCAGTACATCAGGAGACGTGGAGGAGGCCATAGGAGGGCAACAACCCAGCAGCAGGACCGCTACCTCCGCCTTTGTGCAAGGAGGTGCACTGCCAGAGCCCTGCAAAATGACCTCCAGCAGGCCACAAATGTGCATGTGTCAGCATATGGTCTCACAAGGGGTCTGAGGATCTCATCTCGGTACCTAATGGCAGTCAGGCTACCTCTGGCGAACACATGGAGGGCTGTGCGGCCCCACAAAGAAATGCCACCCCACACCATGACTGACCCACCGCCAAACCGGTCATGCTGGAGGATGTTGCAGGCAGCAGAACGTTCTCCACGGCGTCTCCAGACTCTGTCACGTCTGTCACATGTGCTCATGTGCTCAGTGTGAACCTGCTTTCATCTGTGAAGAGCACAGGGCGCCAGTGGCGAATTTGCCAATCTTGGTGTTCTCTGGCAAATGCCAAACGTCCTGCACGGTGCTGGGCTGTAAGCACAACCCCCACCTGTGGATGTCGGGCCCTCATACCACCCTCATGGAGTCTGTTTCTGACCGTTTGAGCAGACACATGCACATTTGTGGCCTGCTGGAGGTCATTTTGCAGGGCTCTGGCAGTGCACCTCCTTGCACAAAGGCGGAGGTAGCGGTCCTGCTGCTGGGTTGTTGCCCTCCTATGGCCTCCTCCATGTCTCCTGATGTACTGGCCTGTCTCCTGGTAGCGCCTCCATGCTCTGGACACTACACTGACAGACACAGCAAACCTTTTTGCCACAGCTCGCATTGATGTGCCATCCTGGATGAACTGCACTACCTGAGCCACTTGTGTGGGTTGTAGACTCCGTCTCATGCTACCACTAGAGTGAGAGCACCGCCAGCATTCAAAAGTGACCAAAACATCAGCCAGGAAGCATAGGAACTGAGAAGTTGTCTGTGGTCACCACCTGCAGAATCACTCCTTTTTTGGGGGTGTCTTGCTAATTGCCTATAATTTCCACCTTTTGTCTATTCCATTTGCACAACAGCATGTGAAATTTATTGTCAATCAGTGTTGCTTCCTAATTGGACAGTTTGATTTCACAGAAGTGTCATTGACTTGGAGTTACATTGTGTTGTTTAAGTGTTCCCTTTATTTTTTTGAGCAGTGTAGTAATGTATTACTATTGATAATGTGGGGGCTTGTAAGAGCCCACTCATTTTGGTGGCAGGCTGCACTAAACTAACTGTACAAGACCCGGCACCTCAGGTTAGATTGCAGACAGGTAGATGCTCACGTGATCCTCCCAAACACCGGAGTGACACTATTCTTGCTGAAATAATAACGTGATAATGACAGCTGTCTGTCCAGAATGATATTTCGCCTAAAGGTGTTTTGAGATGAATTTGGATTTATCACAATTTAGGCTACACGTGTTTTTTACCTTCCTATTTGTGCAGCACTGTTGACAATGTACAACAATAGACATAACCTATAACATGGACTTCGGGCACACACCTACATTTATTCCATGAATAATATCTTAATCAACAAAACATAACCCTGAAGACACTGTAAAAATGCTGCCGGAAGTGTTTACGTTTGAAAGAAAACAACCGTGATGCCAATGTCTGCCTGACAGATGCTACTGCGCTTCTTTTTGTTTTAAAATCTAAAACTCACACTGTTGCAAACTTTATGATAGACATGATTGATAAAGCCTAGCTTTTTCATTTCACAAAGTACAGTATGTGCTTTATTTTCAAAACGCTCACCGATGCCCGGACTTCGAAAATACGTGCCGAAGAGCCTCCTCTTGCTCGCGTCCTGTCCTCGTCTGGTCCCGGACTATAGTATCCCAGTGCGCATGCGAAATACAGCCTTTTTCCTATCATGTGCCTCAAATTTAAATAAAGTACACTGTTACAAAGTAACTGACGATGGGGGTGTTGCGAGATACCCAATGGATGGACGATTCTCTTCTCATCACTCAGCTTGGAGACAAAAAGGGATGGGGGCGTGAGCATACGGGTCTGAGCAGATGAGATGTAGGTAGTCATTGTTTGGTGTTTGTATTATATCTTTTTTTTTTTAAGTCAGTATCAAAGCAATACTTCTTTCACCATAGCACAGCATCAAAAGATGAATGAAATGCTGCAAATGACAGAAGATCCTAAATGAAACTGCAGAGGCAACAGGCATAAGCCTACTACAGTATACATGAACCATTAAAAGACAAGAAAAACAGACCATACATGTGGGTTTCACTATTTATTTTCTTGAAGACAATCTAGCCTGTAGAGCCAACTCAACAGGTTAACCACCATTTCATTTTTATTTTTTGAAACCACATATTTGCTAACAAGGAATGCTGAAAAAAAAAAAAATATGTTCAACAGAAGGTTATGATGACCACAAAGTGTAATCAATTTCTACAGTCTTTTTTAAATTAACACAAAGAAAAATGGGGGAAGATTGGGCACCTAAATGGAAAACGGGGCAGGAGCAAGGGTTTGGGAGGTACAGCAAACTTGTTCATGAGTTCTCTTAGGTCAAGGAATAAGGCTCAACATTTATAATGAGCCACCCTGTCGAGGCTAGGGGGTCCAATCCCCAATACTTACCTTTCCCCAATTCAGGGATGCCTCAAAATCAGGCAGAATAATTATTACCCCTACTAAAAAAAAGTTTTTTTCAAATTCCCTAAAAATGGCTCAACATGAGTTGATTATGGCTACTACTGAATATAAAACAAAGCTTGTGGTTGGATGATGCATATTGTTGAAGGTGTTAGCAGGTCTGATTTGAGAGTCTAACCACACCTTTTGAATGACTTCAGGCCTCTCACTCTGGAGTACATGTGCAAAACTGTTCAGATTTATCTTCAAATCAGAAACTTAAGTCAGTAGGGGGAGACAGGTAACATTTAAACAGCAGTTTACTAAAAAAAAGAAAATTACACTGTACACAGCCTAAAGAAACTAAAAACCCCTCAAATGAACTGTGCTATAGCTTAGTACATGCAAAGGTAATGACTCAAAGTGACATAAAATGGCAATTTTTAATTTCCCCTTGTGATAAGTCAAAGCTATGGCAACAATACTGCAAAAGCAGTGATTTTTGCTTCAAGAGAAAGACTAAACATTAAATCATGCTAGGGGAGTACACAAGTCATTTGGTTGACAATAATGATGTCAGAATTTCACAGCATCAAACCCATATCTGGTGCAAAGGTATGGTTAATGTGGGGAGGTGGAATATGATCCTTATTAATCACCTCACATAAGCAATGAAAGTAAAAGCAGAAAATAAAAATTGTACACACTGGATGCAAAAAGAAAAGCCACCAAATGCATCTTAATACAATGCACCCGCTGCTCCACCTGCCAATAGCGTTGTCCAGTGTCAATTAATACAAATTAAAAACAAAAAAACAAAACCCTTGTGATTACATGTTTTTTCATTTCCAAAGTTCTTCCTTTCAGGGATTTGTATCTGCCTCTTTAGAAGGCAGAATTTCTTCTCGTATTTTCCTTCGTTTGCGCTTCTCGGTTTTGTTACTCTTATGTTGTATCTATTTTGTTTCTCTCTGCATGCGTTCACATCCAGTCTTCTTGCACACTCCAGACACGCACACACGCCACTCGTCCATTCTCTTGCACACGCCCGCTGGACTCTGGCCCTGCCCACCACCGCGGGGGGGGGGGGGGGGGGGGGGCGCCCCACCGAGGGCCTCTGGTTGGAGGAGATGAACCTGGCTCCTCAGCACTGAGTCCAGACATTCATACACAATGGGTCCATTCACACACACGTCTGATGGCGTGGCCGATTGGGGGGGGGGATGGGCGCACAGGAGGTGACGCCCCCTCCGGTCGGAGGACCGCAGAATTGTCATATGGTTCATCTTACGCTTGTTTTGTTGGTTTTCCTTTTGTGTTTGTTGCCTCAATTTCTTGATTTTGAAGTATTTGATTCTCCCCGGGCTGACATCGCGTTTTTGTCGTCATTGTAGTAGTTTTCCGTTTTTTTCCCCCGACAGCGCCAATAACATGGAAGTTACTCGGCGTGTCTCAACGCATTCGATGTAGATGTTTGTTTTTTGCAACATGTAGCCACTCACTCATACCCACTCGCCATCTCAAACTTCATTTGGGCTGGTTCCCCTGGAATGCCAAACGAAATCAACACATTTTCTCTCAGATAAGATGCAGCCACGGATCCCACGAGCCAAGCACAATGGATCTAATTTCTCTCACACTCTTTCGCTCTCTTTCTCTCCTAATTTGTTTTATGTTGAACAGAGTGCTGCATCGCAAACAAAACTCCAGACTCCCGAGATGCCTTCTAGAACTGGAACCCCTCTGTTGGCACGTTGGTGGAGGAATTGAAGCCGTACGTTCCCCCCTGGATCGCCTCTGGAACCAGGCTGGAGTCTTCATCAATCTGAACATGAGACAATAACTCAATCTATACCAATAAGACATTCCCCAAAATGTAGTATGCAGTACCTTCCCCAACCAAGACATGGTCATATTAGAGCTCTGACTTACATCATCAGATGAGAAGAACTGATCAATAATTTCGTAGGCCAGTTTATAGATGTCTTCATTCTCATGATTCTGGAGCTGCTCCACCTTCTCCAGACCTGAGGGGCAGGGAAGAGAGATGGTTCAGCAGTCAAATCTACACAGCCACTGAGATAGAAACCCTATACTTCAACATAAACAGTTGGGAGGAACAATGACGCTTGAGGGTTAACTGAGTGGGCTGGGCTCTGACCTCCACACTCCTCGATGAGGTTGGCAATGGTCTCGGCCTCGTCGTCAGCCATCTTGAGGATGTTGCTGAGGCCGTCCAGGACCACCTGTACCACCTGAGCATCCTTCACTGTCAGCAGGTTACAGAAGGGAGGGATCACCTGCTGCTGGATCAGGTACGCAACCTACAGGACCATAGAAGGGTCAGCTTGGGGCTTTACAAAATACATTATAAAACGTGGGAATTCGAGTGTATGAATGTCAGGTGAGGTGTATGTGGTAAAGTGGGTAGGCCTCAGTTGAGCTCACCTGGTCCTTCCTCCCGCTAATTGTCAGATTGCTGATGGCCCAGGCTGCTTCTTTCTGTGTTCCAAAGTCTCCCTGCAAAAACATTTGAATGAATATTTCCCCAATATGACACTCATCACTGCTTCATTTTGTGCGAGAGAAAGCTCTGATGAAGAGATGAATGAAGCAGTGAAAGTGAGGAAACAGACCTTGTCCAGAAGGTGGATGATCATGGGTACCAGGTTGGCATCAATGACAGCCTGCACCTGCTGCTGGTTGCCTGCTGTGATGTTGGACAGGAACCACACTGCCTCCTGCAGGATGGGAGAAGAAACAGCAGCACTCAGTGTGACTACTCCTTAAAGTGTTGTGTGTGAGAGGCAGGGCTTACAGAGACTGAATAAGCAGTCAGTGGGTGCGCTAGAGTGTGTGCATGTGTGTCAGGAGGACTGCAGAAATGGGGAGGAGTTCACACATGGAATTCAAAGGTGTGTGGACTGAGCTAGATCAGACTCCAGGGGCCTGCTCAGAGCTGTGGCCCCTGGTCGAGATGGGGTGCTGTGGGCAGGGCAGGGGCGGTCGTGAGGCCCTAATCATTGGCTCAGTCACGGAGGGAGGGGCCTCTGTTTGAGTGACAGGCCTCAGATGCACTCCGATATCAGCAGAGACCCATGGGTCTTCTGCGCCCACTACCCTTCACCCAGAAATACTACACAAACGCACTCACATCTCACACTCTACCCACCGTCCCAGACCACCCCAAAATCTACTCAAACTGCAATTTCCACCAGCTTCTTGAAGTCTCCTTGATCCAGCTCTTCCATGATGCGAGTACCTAACTAATAGTTATATCCCCATTCACTGTCATTCATATAGCATTCACACTAGCACCATGTCTCTGATTTCATCACTTCTAGCATGATCAGTCCCACTGACACACCTGCTGTGCTGTGGCAAGGTGAAACGGTGCAGAGTGTATGTATTATGGTGTGTTTGTTACCTTATTGATCTTCTCCTTGGGGTGTGTAAGGAGAGAGGGGAAGTGTCCCAGGGCGTCACAGTTGAGCACCACCTGGGTCTGTTCATCTGTTCCAGTCACTATGTTGCCCACCGCCCGCAGTGCAGCAGTCTAGAGAGAAACACACAATCAAGTTCCACATAGCAGTCAATACAAACAACTCCAAGCATCAACGAACATTCACGCAACTAACTAAAGTAAGCAAACCAACCACCACCCAAAGAATGTTTGAGTATGAATATCAGCACAGTAACCACCAGACTCCTGGCATCAGGGCCAGGAGTAAGACCCATTCAAGTCCTGAGCAGTACGATCTCTAGGGTTAGCTAGGGCTGGGCAGCATACCGCATTTTACGATACACTGGTATTTACGCACGTTTGGGTTTTTACAGTATTTGAATGTTTTTGTTTGTTTAATGTGGTACGCCATGTGTAACGTCCATTTTTATAGTTTACTTCGCTATTTGAGTCATCCCAATTGGCGCCGCTTTCCAAAAAGCAGAGTCAGAGAAAACATAATTAGCTATACAGCCTGATATTACCAGTGACCGAGTAGACCTAAATCGTCATGTTTGTGCAACAGTATCTTCTAAATCAAGAAGGAATACGCAAAGCATGAAGACGCTAAGCGAAAACATTCAACATAGCCAAAGATTATAGGGTCCCCTAGGAAACAACACTTTGGTTCCTACCCTGTCATAATAACTCCTCCCATGCAATTTAATTCGATGTCACGTCAAATACTGTATTTAAAGTGCCCACTATTAATATTCTAACTAGAATAATCTATCTATTTCCATGATTCCAACTTGTTTCTCTAAATCGCAAGGCAAATCACAATTGCAACATTTGGTTAAAATATTGTGCAGCCCTACTTGGCAGAATGGAAATTGTCAAATGAGTGCAGGTAATACAGAAAATGATGAAAATGCCAAAATGAAGTTGAATTGAACAGTATAAAACAATCAGAATGGAGAAAGACCCATTGAAATCACTTAGAATATATGTGTTGCCACCCTAGGGTCACTCACTACTCATAAAGCACCCTAGGATCACTCACTACTCATAAAGCACTCTAGGATCACTCACTACTCATAAAGCAAATGTACAACTTTTATTATTCAAAAACTAAAAATACCATCAAATTGTATTTTTTTTTTATACGGTGATGATATTTTGGCAATATCGCCCAGCCCTAGAGTCAGCTTACCTACTGCACCATAGTAACTGACTTACACAGACACCCAACGGCCCCACCCGGCCATACAGGAACCCAACTCAGATCAAAACACTGCAGCTCAGGACAAGAGCTCTCCTCCAAACCCTAACCTAATCTAACCACCGCAGTGCACAGGTCTCCAAGTACCTGACTGAAAACAACCCCTTGCCCCGCCCCCTTCAGTGTTTGCAGACCTGAAGGTAACTGATATGGGTAAGTGATGTGGTGATGCCTCTACCTATCCTTCTAATGAGCATAGAGAAGCCACCGCCATATTGCTTACACACCTATCTGATTCAATCACATCTGCAAACACAGCTATGGTCTGGCACGGCTCATTCCTTACAAAAGCAACCATTCCATTTGGTTGGCGGTTGAAGATGAGACTTGGAGGGCTAAGCTGATCCTAGATCTGTTTCTCCACGGGCATCTCTGTGTCTCCGTACCTGGACTTTGACCTCCTGGTGGCTAAGCAGGGGCACCAGGTTGGGCACAATGCCTGAGTCGATGACCATCTGAATCTGCTCGTTGCCAGCGTCTGTCAGGTAGGACAGAGCCCACACCGTGTCCACCAGGATCTACAGGAATCAACACACAGGGTCACAGGTCCAAAAACAAAACATACACTCATTCATCAACATACAGATCATGCATTAATATCGGCTTGTGGTTATTAAAAGGGGGAAATCAATGTCAACTTGAACTAAATCGGGTTGTGTCTTTCTGAATACAATCAGTAATTGAGGAACTCACATTAACATCAGTGTGGTGGATCAGCACACAGAGAGCTGGAAGAATCTGAGAGAGAAAAGAGGGAGAGAGCAAGAGAGTCAGTGAGAGAGATGCCAACAAAATGACAGGAATAGGATATTCCCACTGGGGATGTGTCAAATGGACAATATTTATGTTTAAACAGCCATTTGGTGGGAGGTGTCCGTTAAAATGATATGAAAAATTCATTAAAAAGTTGAGCCTCACGCTTCAGCGCTCTTAGTTGTTGCGGAAATTGACCCACTATGCTGTTTACTTTCTGCATCTACGGCATATCGCTGAGTCTACCTTTAATAATTACAAAACTTTATTAATTCAACTTATATAGGCCAGACTTTGTAAGTCGCTCTGGATAAGAGCGTCTGCTAAATGACTTAAATGTAAAATGTAAATATAGCATAATAAATTATATAAAGAAATCTCAAAGGGATGTAAAGTAACAACTAAAAACAAATAATCATCATGAGTTGATCAACTGTCAAGAGAATGAAGGGAGGAGGTCAAAGGGGAGAGCCTTTATAGCCCATCGTCTAGTTAGGTTATAACACTGAAAATATGTTTTTTGATAACTGTACCGATTTTAATTTTGTGGGGGGGCATTTTCAGTTAGGGATTCCTCTTAACATTAAGGACTCCAATTTCCAGCGCCTTTTTTCTAAGGGGCTTATGGCAGTTTAGAGACATGGTCCAGTATTATCCAGCAGTGATACCTCTTCCACAGACATGCCGCTCTGAGCACTAAATCAGCCCTCATTTCACCAGATTAGGAGCACACCTGCTGGGTACTGACTAATCCTGCTCTCTCCCTCCATTCATCCCACTGACAACTAGCCGACTACTGATCAATCCCTCCATCTCTCGCATGAGGGGAGAGAGTGACATTGGCAGGAAACGGGAATGAAACAGGAGCCAGGAGGACAGAGAGACAGATTGATACATATACCCCAGGGGCACACCCTGTACATAATGCTCAGGTTCAACAACACACTGACAGAGAGATTCAGATAAACAGACTAACAGAGCCAGTAACTCCTGGATAGTGTCCTCAGGTCATTTTGCCAGGACAGATTGACCATGACCAAGGTGACACAAACACTCCCTCTCTTACCTCCTGGATGGTTTCCATGGGTGGCGGTGGGTCCTTGTGGCGGCAGAGGTTGACCATGACCCAGGTGACGTTACGGAGGAAGGTGATGGGGATAGAGGGGCTGATGAAGGACAGCAGGGGCTTCACCACACCCAGACTGATCACATAGTCCCTGCACTGGGGTCCGTCGCCTAGGAACAGAGATTGTTTGTGAAACTCTCACCGATGATGCCTTGAGACAGAGAATCCCTGAGCCATTCCCACAATCAGCCTCCATTGTTAGAGGGTCCCAGACAGAGAGAAGAATCCAGACTCACCTATGATGTTGCCCAGGGCCCAGACCGCCTGCTCACACACATTCTGGTGAGGAGATTGCAGCAGCCTCAGGAACAGTGGCACAGCATCTGCAGGAGAAGAAATCCTCTAATTAATATTTAATAGCTAACTCCACCACCAAAGACTACAAATAATCTGCCATTCAGGGGCACATAAACCACAAATCCAAGACCTGGTAGGCATGATGATAGAAAATCCCACCTAGCCCCCAGAAAGTACTGGCAGTGGTTGCGCTGATATTGTAAGCTGGTACTTACTGGACTGGACCACTGCCTGGGTCTGCTCTGAGGTTCCTGAGGCAATGTTGGTCAAAGCCCAGGCAGCTTCAAACTGTAGAGATGGACTGGAGACAGAGGCAGAAGTGAGATGGAGGATGTAGAAAGAGAAAGGGTGGAGAGAGGGGAAAACATGAGTGCGATGGAAAGGGTTCTTATTCCATCCGTCAGTGGTTCTGACAATCCTCACATCTGTTTATGAAAACATTTGCATTGCAACATACTTTCATCATCATCCGAAGAGATCCAGTCTCAGTGGAGTGACGCTTAGCTTACATTCACTGCAGCACTGCTTAGGTCACAACCACTTCTATTATTATATAACACACAGAGTAATTATAACACAAAGTAAAGCCCTGCTTACTTGTCATCTCTGTCCAGACAGTGCACCAGGATAGGGAGAATGCCAGACTTGATCAGGTCATCTATGGGAGGGTTACGGTCACTAGACAACAGCTTCCTGCAGGGAGAAAATGTCCATTATTCACACATACTTGCACTTAAGACACAGCAAAACATAAAATAAAGGAATGTGAAATGTAAACATCTGAGTTGTTGCACAACACCAGCGCTGTTGACTACAGACATGACAATGCAATCTCACAATGATTTCACAAGACCAGCGACAATGAAACAGAACTAAGTCTAGCATGTTCGCCGGAAACCATGAAATAATTTGTAGGCTATGCTCCAGAACATGCCACTCCACAACATTCTAGAGATGGGTTTTGGAACCATGTTTGAGTGTGAATCACCATGGCAACCAGCAGAGCCGGATGTAGGAGGAGAGAGTTCCTACCTTGCAGCCTGCACGGCACTCAGCTGAACTCCCTGGTTATCACTGGTGGCATTCTGCAACAACAGTACACAGGGAATCACATACTGTGGAAGCAAATCCATGTCTAAGAAATTTTTCAAAATTGGAAGTGCACTTACTTGTACTATTGCTTCAAGAGAGGTGTTTTGCTGCAAGATAAAAGAAGGTACTTGGTCAGGGAACAATTTATTTTGCCCATGTCAAACACGGCCAGTGGAAACGTAATGGTTTGTTTGCACTGTGGCCACACCTCAGGGTGATTAGTCAGGCCTTGAGAGGCAGTCCTGACTAGGAAGAACAAGTCTGAATGCCTGGAGACACTAATCAGTCCGAGAGGAATGTCAACACGGGCCAAACATTGTACATAACAAATCCTAAAAAAGATACTATAAAAAACAAAGTACAGTTGATAGTCATCCTATTTTGTTCATATTTTATTGCAACAAGAGGTCCCCTCCCATTTGTTTTGGATTGCATGTGGATATCTTTTAGCTAACAGTTCTAGGAACTCAGTCTTTACCATACATCTAAATCACCTGTTAATCCCTATCACACCAGTGATTACTTCAAGGAAGGAAGGAAAGCCATGCTCTCTGGAGGATCACAGAGGAAAATGACAGAGGGCCAATC
This sequence comes from Salvelinus alpinus, assembly GCF_045679555.1. Lineage (NCBI taxonomy): Eukaryota > Metazoa > Chordata > Actinopteri > Salmoniformes > Salmonidae > Salvelinus > Salvelinus alpinus. Next base: position 16,594,911 of record NC_092106.1, read on the forward strand.
AGAACGTACCGATCTGAAGTCTCCGTCGGCATCAGAGTCTTCGCAGGTGTCCTCGTGGGGCACGTTTCTTCTCTTCAGCAGGTGTTCGTCCCTTTTGTTCTGCAGAGAGCAGGGCAAGACAGCCGTCTTAACGTACATGCATCAGCATGGCAACAGGCTCAACTATTAAACAAGCATTTAAATGAATACTTTGAGATACCCTGTTTGAAATGCATTTGTATCTCGTCTGACATAGATTAAAGGAAAGAAGTTGAACAATTACCTTGCGGAGTTCCACCACCACCTCTGTCCTCTGTCTTCTCATCGTCTATAGCGGAGAAAACCAATACATTAGCCTCCCTTGTACAAATATACACTGTATGTGTGCCTGATTATTTGTTGGTACTTCCATAATCCACACGCAAAACCTAAATGAGATGTTTATCCTCCCAATATGATGAGATGACGACATCCTGTGTATTTGTGCTTAGAGAGCTGTTCAGAGACATATTGTTCATCCACAGCTATGATGGCACAGTGATAGAACCAGCCTGCCATACCACTGCCTGAAATCACCAGCTCACACTCACAACAGACCTCATTTACATAGACTGACTTAACACAGATCTCAACTACTGGTGTTTTGTATGTAAGGGCTCATGTTAATAATGGGTGGTAATACGAGGGACCATTTTCAAGCACCTGATTGACAGACATTACATTTCTTATAAGGACTCATTAAGTAATTTGCTGTCATAAAATACTGGCCTTTGGCCATTTGTCATGATGGGTTGATATAGTGAAAGTACAAAGTTAAATTCTTCCTTCTGTCTAGAAGGGCCCTGCCCATTTCCTTCTTATACTCCCACTCCACAGTGAAGTGGCAGACAGTGCATCACTCAAATATGATCAGCACTTCTATCATGTGTTGTGATATAGCCTAGTTATGCATGTTAGTTGTTATGCAAGCAATATTCTTGTTTCCACTGCAAACAATGCCCCTGCCATTGACTAGCCATATTACATCATCATTAAAAAGAGGCAGGCACTTCTCCTCTAGCTTAAACATAATACATAGGCCTGGCTAGTATAAGTAATCCTCTATCATCTGTTCCCCTTGCCTATAATAATTTAGCTTCCACTAGTTTGAACTGAAAATGTAGTTAAGTAGAAGAAGCCTTGGGTGTTGGGTGTGGTGCCCTTGCACCCAGTCCGGAACGGTCTGGGGGCAAATAGCTTTGGGACAACATCGGGAGTCTGTATATTGGTTGGACTTCCCGCGTTGTGCATCATTCTGATGGCTGGCGACGTAAAATAACCCTACCACAATATAGCCGGCCTCACCAAAAAAAACTTTTCCTGTCAATAAAGGCATGTGCATAATCTATAGGAACTCTACATATTGTGGTAGGTTTATTTTCTGTCGCCACCCATCAGAAGGATTCACAACTCTGGGAGTCCAACCAAACACAGCCCCCCGATGTTGTGTTCCAAAGCTAGGGAAAACACTGATTAGTATAATGCAATGTTAACGTTTAACTGTCCTATACTTGCTATCCATCTACCTCACAATGGCTATAACTTTCGTTATGGGTCTGCCAAGGCCTGCAAAGGTACCCTGACCAGCTACATTTCGCCATTGTTTTGATGAGCTACGCGAGCAGGTTAGCTAGTAATCTAGCTAGCTACCAACAGCGGGTACTGGCTAACGAGACATATTTCAATATTTGTAGTTAAAGAAGCTGCCAACTAGTAAGCGGCTAACATTTACCATTACATTTGACATTTGGAACAACTAACTACGAAGCTAAAGTTAAATTGACAAACTCAGTTGGGTGGCTAACGTTAGCTAGCTAAGTTGATCTAGCATAGTTGAGGTTTTTACTGCGTAATTTTCTATTTGAGGTCATTAGTTAGCTAGCCAACAGTAGGTACCAGTTTTAAAATCTTACTGGCTACAAGAATATATACCATCTGATAATTGCGTGTAAATTAGTTGGCTAGCTAACTACATTACATAGCTAGTAAGCTGTAGCCGGGGAGGGGTGGTACATTATAGCTGGCTAGCTAACGTTAGCTAATCCAAACCACGGATGTGGCTGACTAGCGCAGTCGTTAGAAGGGGATACGAATCTCGTTAAGAGAACCCCCTCGAAAAGATGTGGTTAAGTAACGGTATGTCAACTCCAAACTGGGTGGGTTGTCTGACACAGCTACCTAACTACATTTCAGATGACTGTCGAATAGCAAATATAGCTAGCTAGAACAGCGTGTTTGTTAGTGTACCATTGCTATCACGGCCTGTAGACTAGCTAGCTACCAGTTTAGTTTAGATGGAACTGGAAGTCGTTTGCTAGCTCGGTTAGCTGGGGACGTTTCACGTGTTGTGGATTACTTTTATTCTGGTTCAGAAAGTCGGGTGGATTGATAGAAAGGCCTTGGTCTATTTGACGATCAGATAAGGCCTGGTTTGGTCTGGTTGCAAAGTTCCAGATCATGAAAATTACAAACGACGTCACACAGCGCAGCCCCAAGCAACAAAATAGCGCATATGAAAAGGGACCCATCGACGGAATCAAATACTTTACCTCCAAATCACGACCCTTGTTCTTGAAATTCTTCAGTCGCTGGTTGTCTAGTTTCTCGTTGTCAGACATGTTAGCAATTTTAGCTGTGTTTTAACACCGTTTGCAATGAATCAGCTAGCCGCTACTCCTTTCGAGTTCTTTTTTTCAGGCCTTTCAGTTACCGGACTATTTTTTGTTGGTCTGTCCGCGGTGCATACTGGGAATGCCGGTCGTAGAGACACAGCCTCGCTCTGGCGTAGAAGGGTGGGGAATTCCCGTTATTGCTCACTCGTTGGTCTCGCGAAATAGGTTATTATTCCTCACTAGGTCGCGCTGTGGTTCGCAGCTAGTTCAGACCACCACACTGTTATGATCTGTCAATCAGTGCATTTTGGTAACGTGTTAGTAGGCCTAAACAGTTACTAGTCCTATACTGATATATTTATATCGATATAGACTTATTCTATATCGGTGCTGCCCATCATTAATAAATATCAAGTTGTGTTGCCTTCTTGACCCTGAAACTATCTATAGTAGTCACTATGGCAACAATCAGAAATGTAGCTAGGTACCAACTGCCGAAGTCAAGTGTCAAAACTGTTATTTAACTTATTTAAATAATACATGAAAGTTCACAATGCCCAGAATTGTTATTTCCCAACCAGAATAGGATGTAAGCACATAGCTAGTAACGTTACAGCAGTAAGTCAACGTGTTGGTCGTTAACGTTAGCTTGTTGTTTTATTATAGTGAGCTTCATTGTGTATAGGCATACATACCTCGAGGTCCATTTGGTTAACACTTAATATTTCCAATACTAAGTTGTCTAAAGTGCAAAATTCTCCAGTTTCATCTATAAATTGTTGTGTCCCATAAAAAAACACTTCCTTAGATTCTAGAATGTGGAACATGGAACTAAAATCTAATTTGATGTTACAAAGCCAGTTCCAATTGAACTCTACCTTTTTTAATGGAATATATGGGACATACTTTCATTATGGAAGCACTGTTTTGGGACATGTTTATCATTCTAATCCACAGATCCCACACTCTTTTGATATCTCTCAATCAGTGTGATATCTCAATCAGTGTGATATCTCAATCAGTGTATTTGGTATAAGCCTACTACTCCTGTGTCTAAACTTGTAATTTCTAAACTAAAGAAGTCTGTAAATGTTGTATATTGCTCTCTCATTAGGGGTTTGTGATGTTGTTCAGTCCATTTGAATACTTGCATTATTCCCCTGTTTGCTCCAGATAAATTAGTCTACAAAATAACTGTGCAGGCTAAATGCATTGCATCTGATTCTGGTCATGACTATGTAAAATATTCAATAGTTTATATTTCTGCCTTGAAAAGTAACACCTTCAATATCAATGAGTGGTTTTTAATTTATAATAAAAAAATCACAAGGAAATGCAGAAATTCCCATTGTTCAAAAGTGTTTTTGATACATCAATCAACAAACGTGCAAAATGATAGCTTTCGGCGTTAGATACGTTGGGATCTCAAGTTTGTTCTGGAGAGTCTTGTTCCCATATTCAAGAATGAGTGTGTCAGAATGATCCAACACAGGGCATTCTAAATCAGCTATTCTGCTCAAAATAATCCAGAAGAAGAATACAAAATAATCCATGGGAGATTATTACACCCATCGATAGGGTTTTATAATCACTGGTCTTAGCTGCAGCCCAGGCCTTGTGTCTTGGTCATCATCGTAATGGCTTTGGGTTTCAGTTGTTTTACTGTGTTCTTTATATCCGCCTTAGTCTGCTTTAGTGAAGTCTTCAACATATAGGCAACCCTTCTGAAGCCTTCCTCCAGGTCCACACCAGTCCTCCCAGAGCACGGCTGGACAAACCAATCCCTGTTTCCACATACCCTCCTCAGGTCCAACCTGTGGGTGATCTCCTGTGGGCTTGCTGCCCCGGGGAGGTCCTGCTTATTGGCCAGCACCACCAGAGGAAGGCTTTTTAGACTCCCGCTCCTCAGCACCTGTTGTGTGATGTAAAAGATCAGTATACACATTATTATACCCCATAACAACATGGCCTAATATGACAAGAAAGAGATCTGGATATGACCTGTAATTTATTTACATTCATGCATCAGGATAAGGCTGAATTGTATAAAAAAGTTTTATTATGAATAAATAATGACCTGATGGAGCTCTTTCTTTGCCTCATCCAAACGCCTGCGGTCCCAGCTGTCCACCACAAACACCAGGGCCTCCGTGCCTGGGTAGTGGTGCTTCCAGTGGGGCCTCATCCTCTGCTGGCCTCCCACGTCCCACACGGTCAACCCCGGACCCCTCGCCTCCGTCTCCAGCATCTCCACGTTGAAGCCCACGGTGGGCACGGTGATGACAGACTCGTTGTACTTGAGCTTGTAGAGCAGGGTGGACTTCCCCGAGCCGTCCAGGCCCAGCATCACAATCTGAGCCTGATGAGGGTGTTTAGACCCATGCAGTCCCATGCTCAACCCAAACACAGGTCCTGTTGTCTGGAGAAGAAGGCTGGCTTGTGTTGTTGTTGCTGCCTCAGCTCTGTGCAGCAATGCCCTGCCCGCAGTTACTTTGTGCTCTGCTCTGTAAGCTCTGTCTTTTTCTGAGCTCTGGCTGTGATGAATCCCCTCTTATAAAGGCAGGGTGCAAATCAGAATGGCTTATGTACACCAAGGAGGCAGCAAGACCACTCCCCCTGTTGTTGTAAGATGCCCAAGTCATTACGCAGCTTTCGGTAAAGCTTTTTATGTCTCTGGTGATGGTTCAGGTTAGAGCCTCTGTGTCTTATATTACTATTGCACTGCTGAAAGAGTCACCTGCTTCAGACCATCACACTTAGCAGGAAGTCCTTTTTAGGGTGTAGGGGGGTTTGTGTTCCTTCCTGACTGTCTCCTGGAAATGGCGTCAGAGTGACAGTTTTAGACCAGTAGGTCATGGGTACTCAACTGGCCTGTAAGGTTAGTGGGTTACATCATACAGTTATCTTTGAAGTCACAACATGCCAGACCAGCACTCCATCACAACAAAACCATTTGGGAAAGTTGGCTGAGGGTGTAGATTCCAGGCACCATAGCATGAGATAACTTTCATAGTCCCCCATATAAATAGGCCTGTCTATTGTTCAAACATAAACGTCATTATTAGTATCACCAGTATAAATCATATAATAAATCATATATATTTTCAGCTTAGGCTACACCCATTTATCTACACTGAACAAAAATATAAACACAACGTGTAAAGTGCTGGTCCCATGTTTCATGAGCTGAAATAAAAAATCCCCGAAATTTTCCATAAACTTATTTCCCTCAAATTTTGTGCACAAATTTGTTTACATCCCTGTTGGTGAGGATTTTAAGCTTTGTCAAGATAATCCATCCACCTGATAGGTATGTCATATCAAGAAGCTGATTAATAAACAGTGTCATTTTAAACAATAAAAGCACACTCTAAAATGTGCAGTTTTGTCACACAACACAATGCCACAGATGTCTCAAGTTAAGGGAGTGTGCAATTGGCATGCTGACTGCAGGAACGTCCACTAGAGCTGTTGCCAGATAATTAAATGTTAATTTCTCTATCCTAAGCCGACTCCAATGTCGTTTTAAATCATTTGGCAGTACGTCCAACCGGCCTCACAACCGCAGACCACATGTAACCACTCCAGGCCAGGACCTCTACATCTGGCTTTTTCACCTGCAGGATGTCAAGGTGGGGGTGGAGGGGGGTTTGCAGAAGAATATTTCTGTCTGTAATAAAGCCCTTTTGTTGGGAAAACTCATTCTGGTTGGCTGGGCCTTGCTCCCAAGTGGGTGGGCCTATGCCCTCCCAGGCCCATCCATGGCTGTGCCCCTGCCCAGTCATATGAAATCCATAGATTAGGGCCTAATTTATTTATTTCAATTGACCGATTTCCTTACATGAACTGTAACTTAGCAAAATCTTTGAAATTGTTGTTTATATTTTTGTTTAATAAAGATAATGCAATTCAAAAAGTGCTGAAAACAGGGCACGTGAATTGTCAGATCAAAAAACATATCACAATGTATTCTAACAGTTTATTAAAGATTAATAAAACAAATAATTAAGTTCATTAACTACTTATAAATCAATTTAAGTATACCTTAATGTAACGTGTTACCTGGATTTACCCAGTCAACATCTACCACCATGTATCCCATTTACTGTACAAATTCAAAACAAAAATACTGTACAAAACAAGTGCTATTGACAAACCAATCAGTCTTCTTTAGGCCACTCACCAGCACGGTCGTTGAAATATACTGTATCTGCAGTTCTCTCAAACCAATCAAATATAATTTATAAACATCATTTTTTTTCTCCCATGAATGAAGACCAAGAAAGACAATACTATGATCATGAATCCTTTTATTGTTATCTGTTGATTTTATCTTAAAATACACAGATTATTATTTTTATTTTTTTACAGTTTCTTAAATTCAACAAAGACAAATACAAACTCCACATAAACATTCTGTAACATACATTATTTTGGAACTGAAAAAGCACAAACATACTAATCTAGTAAAATACCTCTTTTGTTAATAAACCAAAGAGTTGGTGCATTGCTTTCTTCATTGCAGATGTGGAGGGAGAGGATAACATGGGAACAGAACAGTAACATTCGGAAAGTATTCAGACCCCTTGACTAGTTCCACTTTCTTTTAGGTTACAGCCTTATTCTAAAATTACATTGTTTCCACCCCCCCCCCCTCAAATCTACTCACAATACCTCATAATGACAAAGCAAAAAAGTTTATTAAAAAAAAAAGTGAACATTTATTAAAAATAAAAACTGAAATATCACATTTAGATAAGTATTCAGACCCTATACTCAGTACTTTGTTGAAGCACCTTTGGCAGCGATGACAGCACTGAGTCTTCTTGGTTATGACACTACAAGCTTGGCACACCTGTATTTGGAGAATTTCTCCCATTCTTCTCTACAGATCCTCTCAAGCTCTGTCAGGTTGGATGGGGAGCGTTGCTGATCAGCTATTTTCAGGTCTCTCCAGAGATGTTCGATCGGGTTCAAGTCCGGGCTGGGCCACTCTAGGACATTCAGTGACTTGTCCCGAAGCCACTCCTGCATTGTCTTGGCTGTGTGCTTAGGATTGTTGTCCTGTTGGAAGGTGAACCAGTGGCCTAAGTGTCAGTGACCTGAGGGTTCTTGGTCACCTCCCTGACCAAGGCTCTTCTCCCCCGATCACACAGTTTGGCCTGGCAGTCAGTTCTAGGAAGAGTCTTGGTGGTTTCAAACTTCTTCCATTTAAGAATGATGGAGGCCACTGTGGTCTTGGGGACCTTCAATGCTGCATACATTTTTTGGTACCCTTCTCCAGATCTGTGCCTTGACACAATCCTCTCGGAGCTCTACGGACAGTTCCTTCGACCTCATTGCTTGGTTTTTGCTCTGACAACTGTGGGACCTTATATTGACAGGTGTGTGCCTTTCCAAATCATGTCCAATCAATTGAATTTACCACAGGAGGACTCCAATCAAGTTGTTGAAACATCAAGGATAATCAATGTTAACAGGATGCACCTGAGCTCAATTTCGAGTCTCATAGCACAGGGTCTGAATACTTATGTAAATAAGGTATTTCTGTTTTTGCTTTGTCATTATGGGGTATTGTGTGAGGAATTTTATTTGTTTAATCAATTTTAGAATAAGGCTGTACCGTAACAAATTGTAGAAAAAGTCAAGGAGTCTGAATACTTTCCAAAGGCACTGTATGTACATTCATGTCACACTTCCTTGTCTCATGGAGACATCTGTGATGGTATTCGACACGTGAGATATATCTACATGCGATGTGCATGTTTAACGAACATTACAAACCAAGGAGTTAGTTTTGGCAACAAATTCATGAGGAAATGTATATAAAAAAAATAAGGCAACAGGTAAATATTTCATTCAAAGGCTTCATATTACATTTTGAGTCTGTCAGTTTACAGAAATAAACTTAAAGTAAGCTGTACTATATGACAGACAGTGACAATCCCTGATGTAGAGGGAGCGTGAGTCCATAGAACTAAACCCAACTTCAGAAAGACAATTGGCTGCCAATGATCAGAATAAAGACGTGTCGGGTATTCAAACAGTACAATGCCACCACGCATGTGAAAATTAATTTGTATAATTAATTCAAAAAGACTGGCATAACAATAATAACAGCATGGTGCAAACATTTGTGCAACTAGTGTCAAAGTGCCACTCATTCCTAGATCAGGGTTAACATGGGATTAGAGTTAAAGAAATGTATTCTGGGCCGAGGGACGACCACAGATCGTTGTCGACAGACAGGCATAGATGACATCATTAGTAGTCTGCATGAATGAGGAAAGAAATCTATTATATTTAGTACCAATAAACTACAGAACTTCAAAATACAGTTGCAATTCTCAGTGTAGTCATTTGGGGGTACTCAACTGCAGGTCAAAAATCAACATGGAGCTAGGGAGCCGACAGGTTTAAATGTCTATGGAGCCGACAGACAAGATGGCCAATGTTTAGAACGACAGATCAACGTTAGAAATCAAGGGGTGACAGTGAAGAATCAAACTGAATGTGATTTGACATGATACACTCATGCAGGCAACAACAGTCCGTTGTTTAGGACTGCAGAGCATGCATCTCCTAATGCCATCTTAATCCAATCAGTCACTGTCTGTTTGATTGCTGCCCCCCCCAAGCAAATAGGCCATGCCAGACAAAACAGAAGAGAACACAGTTACGTTTGTCTAGTCTGAGCTGTCTTTAAACAGAAACTATTTTGCCCCTCCGGCTAACCAAACAGGTGTTCAGTTACAGGTGCTCTGATGCATGTAAGCACCAAATCAGATGACATCTGCTGATAAAGGTTTTCTCAGAGATGTACAAATCACTGCAACTTGGTCTCGACTTCAAATTATGTTGATATCTTGGTGTACCTCTTCTGCAAAACAGTAACAGTGACACAGTGTAGGGCCTGGAGGATGACTGCTAAAAAAAACACTAAAAAACATTAATGATACGTTATGTGGATTGAAGAAAATAACTAAACAAGTGACTGTTCGAGAGTGTGAGTGAATTTGTATGTGTACATTTTAGTATTGGCATCGTGGTGGCGAATGGCTCATTTCTGTAAATATCTTCAATACAAACAGTTCTCGCTCCAAAACCTGCCGGCTTGTTTCCTCTTTTCTTTTAAACCTATGCATACACATACATATATTCATATATAATATAGATCTCTCCTTTGGATGTATCAGTAGGTCTACTGCTCTGCGGCCTTGCCACCGGCACCTTTGAACTTGACCACCATGACGGTTATGTTGTCCGGGCACCCGCGGTAGAAAGACTGCAGGACGATGCTCTTGGCGCCAAAGTGGGGTTCGTCGAGGCGCTCTTTGATGAAGCGTACGGCCTCCTCGTTGCTGAACGCGTCCCACAGCCCGTCCGACGCCAGGATCATAAACTCTGGCTGCAGCTTATCTAGGTCAAAGGTCATGATGTCGGGGTTGGGGATGACTACATTCAGGTTCTTCAGAGGGTAGTCGCCCAGCGAACGAGACATTGCCAGGATGCCCTGAACACGCCACGAACCGTTGAAACTGATGAAGCCACCTGGAGGGGGGAGGATGGGGAGAGAAAGGGAGGACAGAGAGGAGAAACCAATGGCTTTTAGTTACAGCAGATGAAGAGATAAAACACATGTGTTCCTAAGACCATGAGCAGATCCATGCATCTTTATCAACTACAGTATGAAGCCATTCAAGTGAAGGGGGGAATAAATGGATCAGCGCACGAAATGTATTTTCTTTGGTATAACATCGTTTCACGGACACAATGGTTTATATTGGACACAGTTCACATACAGTACTGAAGTTCAAAGGTAAAGCAAAAAAATAAACAGTATACACATGAGGTCTGCGCTGCCCTGCCTGTGTGTGTCTCTGTGTGTTTGCATTCTCTCCCACTGCCAGAGCACCGAGCCAGGTTACTAGAGAATTACCCATGAAGAGGAATCAGAGTAACACACTGGATAAAAGGCTTTACTTGGAAGCCATACTCAACGGGAGGGAAACACAGGGTTACCCTTAACTTGAACCTTGCATCATAATAGCTATATAATAACAGTCATAATATTTTATTTAACCTTTATTTAACTAGGCAAGTCAGTTAAGAACAAATTCTTATTTACAATGACAGCCTACCACGGCCAAATCCTAACGACACTGGGTCAATTGTGCGCTGCCCTATGGGACTCCCAATCATGGCTGGTTGTGATACAGCCTGGAATCTAACCAGGGTCTATAATGACGCCTCTAGCACTGAGATGCAGTGCCTTAGACCGCTGCACCACATGGGAGACCCAAGTAATAATAATGACAGAGCAGATGTTGTAAACAGTCATGGAAGCTGGTGTGAACTTATGACCACTGATTTACACTTACTTACTTAGGTCAGTTATTGGAAACTGCTAGCCAACTAGCTTACCCAGTTTGTGTGTCATTTGCGGTCATGACTTATTTGCAGCTCCACTACCGACCTGTAGATGGCGATGGTGAGCTATGGACAGCCACAAATAAAAGTGTGTCCTACTTGATTTGTTACTCAATTACATTAAAACCACTTTCACATGAAGGAGAATATGAAACAGTATAAAATTATAATTACATCACAAGCCAATGGGCTCTGTAGACGTTTTTGGGGTTCTCTTGAGGAGTGCATTCCATTCCTCACTCACTGGCCCCCCTGATCTATATAAAGCTATGATGTCATCAAGGAAACGTTAAGATAATAATCGGAGATCAAGGTCGTGGGAGTAGTCATGGATACTGCTCCTGATATATATATTTTTAATCTTCATTTGGCAGAGGCATGGTTTACCCCTCAGTATAGCTACAATATAACAGCTGAACCAGAGATAGTTGTGTAGCTTCATCTACAGTTAAAACTCGTTTGTCAAACACTCCACAAATTTCTTGTTAACAAACTATAGTTTTGGCAAGTTGGTTAGGACATCTAATTTGTGCATGACAAGTAATTTTTCCAACAATTGTTTACAGACATATTATTTCACATATAATTCACTGTATCACAATTCCAGTGGGTCAGAAGTTTACATACACTAAGTTGACTGTGCCTTTAAACAGCTTGGAAAATTCCAGACAATGATGTCATGGCTTTAGAAGCTTCTTTTAGGCTAATTGACATAATTTGAGTCAATTGGAGGTGTACCTGTGGATGTATTTCAAGGCCTACCTTCAAACCCAGTGCCTCTTTACTTGACATCATAGGAAAATCAAAAGAAATCAGCCACGACCTCAGAAAAAAATGGTAGACCTCCACAAGTCTGGTTCATCCTTGGGAGCAATTTGCAAACACCTGAAGGTACCACGTTCATCTGTACAAACAATAGTACGCAAGTATAAACACCATGGGACCACGCAGCCGTCATACCGCTCAGGAAGGAGACGCGTTCTGTCTCCTAGAGATGAACGTACTTTGGTGCGAAAAGTGCAAATCAATCCCAGAACAACAGCAAAGGACCTTGTGAAGATGCTGGAGGAAACATGTACAAAAGTATCTATATCCACAGTAAAATGAGTCCTATATCGACATAACCTGAAAGGCCGCTCAGCAAGGAAGAAGCCACTGCTCCAAAACTGCCATAAAAAAAGCCAGACTGCGGTTTGCAACTGCACATGGGGACAAAGATCGTACTTTTTGGAGAAATGTCCTCTGGTCTGATGAAACAAAAATAGAACTGTTTGGCCCTAATGACCATCGTTATGTTTGGAGGAAAAAGGGGGATGCTTGCAAGCCGAAGAACACCATCTCAACCGTGAAGCACAGGGGTGGCAGCATCATGTTGTGAGGGTGCTTTGCCGAAGGTGCACTTCACAAAATAGATGGCATCATGAGGGAGGACAATTATGTGGATATATTGAAGCAACATCTCAAGACATCAGTCAGGAAGTTAAAGCTTGGTCGCAAATGGGTCTTCCAAATGGACAATGACCCCAAGCATACTTCCAAAGTTGTTGCAAAATGGCTTAAGGACAAAGTCAAGGTATTGGAGTGGCCATCACAAAGCCCTGACCTCAATCCTATATCAAATTTGTGGGCAGAACTGAAAAAGCGTGTGCGAGCAAGAGGCCTACAACCCTGACTAAGTTACTACAGCTCTGTCAGGAGGAGTGGGCCAAAATTCACCCAACTTATTGTGGGAAGCTTGTGGAAGGCTACCCGAAACGTTTGACCCAAGTTAAACAATTTAAAGGCAATGCTACCAAATACGAATTGAGTGTATGTAAACTTCTGACCCAGTGGGAATGTGATGAAAGAAATAAAAGCTGAAATAAGTCATTCTCTCTACTATTATTCTCACATTTCACATTCTTAAAATAAAGTGGTGATCCTACCTGACCTAAGACAGGGAATTTTTACTAAGACTAAATGTCAGGAATTGTGAAAAACTGAGTTTAAATGTATTTGGCTAAGGTGTATGTAAACTTCCGACTTCAACTGTATAAATGTTTAAGATTAGAGCTAGTGGTGGAGAGAACTGATCCTAAACCAGTTATTAAGGCATATCGTTTTGCTCACCAGCCTTCTTGATCCTCTTGCGTTCTTTGAGCTGGTAGGGCTTGTGATCATGTGACAGGGCGATGGCATTGCCATCTTTGTCACAGAGCACTCCGCGCGAGTCGCCAACGTTCGCCACCGTCAACTCTTTATCAGACAGCAGGGCCACCAGACATGTGGTACCTGAGAGAGAGAGGACGGGGAGGAGAAAGATGAATAGAACCATGTTAGTCTTGAATAGAACTTGAACATCCTATTGCCAAAGTCACTGTATAGTAGGGGAGGTACTTCCGCTCTAATCAGTGACTTTAGTTCAACAATCAAATACAAGGGAGGAGCGAAAACTCGCAGACACTCAGCCCTCCGTGGAATGACTTCGACACATGCGCTATAGCGTGCGCTTGCACAAACAAACCCTCTCCAACAACACACAGCCACAGCCCTCTCCAACAACACACAGCCACAGCCCTTTGAAAACAGCACTTCAAAAAGTTGTCCTCTTATGGTTGTTTTCTTCTCCCTTTCCCTTCTTTGTTTGGTTTCCCAGTCTCTGGGCTGAGACTGAAGCCCATTGTCTGAGATCCAAAGCCCTGCAGTGAGAACATACCAGTCTGTTTGACCATCTGTCTGTTTGCACACCACACAACCCAGAACAGGGTATAGGGGGGGATGGGGACATCTGACTGGACCACCCCAAGGAGGAGAGATGCTTTGGGACTGGCAGGTAGAGGGAGTGAGGGGAGGTCCATTTCATTGACTGAACCTGCCTTCAGTTTCAACCCTGCGCCTACATTGCATGTCTACACTTGTGATGTGATTGTGATTTTCCATTGCAGGAATTGGGTTATACTCTGTCGTTTCAGGGCTTAGTGAGGATATTAAACAGGTCCAGCTCCCTGGTGATGTGTTTTTTACATTCGCTTCAATCATTTAGAGGCAAAGACGCACCGAGCCGCCTGAAGCTGATCAAGAAATAATGTAGGAAGAGAGAAAAATGGGGGGAGTGAGAGATGCAGAGCACGTGATTATGAATAAAAGGGGAAAGAGGAGGAGAGAAGTCGAGGGCGAGTGAAGGGAAAATGAGATTACTTCTCAGCAGGACAGGGATTTTATTATTCCCATTTATAGCTTTGGATGAGGGAAAAATGACAAAACAAACAGAAAACGGAGCCAGACAGAGAGGCAAGAGGAGAGAAAGAGAGGATGGGGCAGACAGCGGGAAAGTGGGGGTAGAGAGAAAGTGGAAACAAGGTGGGAGATAGAATGGCTAACTTTTGTGTTCACTCTCCTATCTTTTCATCTCTGTGTGTGTCTAATCCTCTCCTGCTCTGGTCGACAACTGGCACCTCTCTGTGCCATGCCGTCCAGCTAATTATTTCTTAATCGGGTTCCCGTTGTGATGGAGAAAATGGGCTGCACTGCCCTGCAAGCGCACCCTTCCCCAATTAGTTTCACAGAGCCGCACACACACATACCTCTCCTTTTCCAATTAAACCATCATCCTAGCACACACATACCACTATCTGATTAGCTCAACTTTGCCCTGTGCACATCCACAAATCCAATTAAACCTAGCATACCTACATAGACTGACTTCTCCAAATTAGCCTAGCATACCTGCGCTAGTTCACTTCTTCAATTAGCCAAGGATACCTACAGATTGACTTCTTTTTTTTGATTTTTGTCTGTGACAAGTGTGACAAGTGGGGGCTCGTCCGGGATAGTAGTTAACTTGGGTTAGTTTAGTTCAGATTACCAAATTTTTTTGTTTGAGGGGATGTTTTGGTTTGGCCAATTTTGTAGAAGAGAGCGTTGAGAGCCATGTGTTCTTTTGGTTCAGTTAGCTTGGTAGCTAAGCAATTCACTCTGTGTTTTTCTGGGTTTTGTTCAGGTGGGAGTCCTCTCCTGTTCAGGCTTATCAGCGAGTGTCAATAGGAGGCTTGTGGTGTTTTTGTTTTAGGTGGCAGTGAACGTGGGTAGAGCATCCCTTTCCCTTTTCCCCTACATCGGCTCGGGAGCACCTCCGTGGTTATGGGTGGGCCACCAGTTTCTGGTTGTCTTTTCCACTCCACTGGTTTTGTGTGCATAAAACCCCACTTGTCACAGGCCGGCTCATAGCCTGTGACAAAAATGAGGGGACACGAACAACAGGTATAGGCCAATTTAAAAGGTTCTTTATTCTAAACAAAACTATTAACTTTAAACAAAGAAAAAGGAATGAGGTGTGGAAGTGTCATAATGTAAGGTGTATGTAAAGTGCATGGATGCGGGAATCTGCGTGTGTGAACATGACTGAGTGAAAACTATGCAAAACTACAAAGCAACAAACAAAACAGGATCATACCTGGAGGAGCAGAGAAAGAGAGAGAGAGATAATTAGTGAAGCAGTTTTATACCCTGAGCCCAGGTGGCTCCAATCACTAACGACCCTCCTCTGCCTGCCTCTCTTCTTCAATTAGCTAGGCTCTACCCTGTTCCGCTCTCTTTTTGCTGAGCATTAGGCATGGCCTGGGCACGTCAAATTCTCCAATTAGCCTACTTTAGTGTGTGCACATGTCCATGCCATTGTCTACCTACTTTCTAAAAAATAAAAAAATAAAAACATCTACTACCCAGTCCAAAAGAAATGGCTTCCACGTATATCCTGTGCTGGTCTAGATATCAGCTTTTCCCTATTAACCCCAGGTCCTGACTACAAAAAGAGTAGTAGTCCTCTTAGACATACCAGGCCAAAGAAATGTTAAATAAATAACTCACTGTAATAAAAGACGGTTTGAATAGACTTAGCTCTTGGCCATTTCAGAGGCCTCTCACTCACTTCTTTCTCTTTTTCCTTCTATTGTTCCCAGATAAACAATGGATGGATGGATGAAAGGAGCAAGGGATACATCTGATAGGAGGTTGTCCTGGGGACTCTGCTCGCCCTGATAACAACAAAAGCTCAAAGCTTCAGTCCCTAAATGATCTACCCGCTCAATCAGATATAAGGACAACAATCAAAAACAATTACCAGTCCAACTGATCCCCCGCCCCAAGACTCAGGGAGGCAGTTGGGCAGAAAACTCAGAGCCAATTCAATACATGGCTGACTAATGCTTTGCAACACAAAAGCAGGATTTTTTTTTTTTAATGTAGCGTAGCTTTATGGTAAGTTTATCTTTGGGCTCAATCTTAATCATTCTTACTGTCATCCAAACAAAGGGATGAGTGAAATACAGGGGGATAATGAACATAATGGGGCTAGGAGGGAAACCTCAGTCTGGGAATCAACAGGGCATCTTGCTTTGGAGGGAAAGGAGAGAGGGAGGGATGGGAGAGAGGGAGGGATGGATGGGAGAGGGGGAGAGAGGGGTGGGTGAGAAGGGGTGGAGGGGTGGGAGGGATGGGAGAGAGGGAGGGAGGGGTGGGAGAGAGGAAGGGGTGGGGGGAGAGGAAGGGGTGGGGGGGAGGAAGGGGTGGGGGGAGGAGGAAGGGGTGGGGGGGAAGAGGAAGGGGTGGGGGGGGGAGGGATGGGAGAGAGGAAGAGGTGGGGGGGGAGGAGGAAGGGGTGGGGGGGAGGAGGAAGGGGTGGGGGGGAGGAGGAAGGGGTGGGGGGGAGGAGGAAGGGGTGGGGGGGAGGAGGAAGGGGTGGGGGGTGGGAGGGATGGGAGAGAGGGAGGGAGGGGTGGGAGAGATGGCAGAGCAGAAGGAAGATGGGACTTGTGGGTAGGCTAGTTTTGCCTTCTCCACTAGACCCTGAGTGACGCAGATCACACAATAGATTTCTATCAGCATCTGGGATTTCTGCAGAGAGTAGGAGGTCAAAAGGGAGGTGAGTGGTCCCGTGTGGCTCAGTTGGTAGAGCATGGCGCTTGCAATGCCAAGGTTGTGGGTTCGATTCCCACAGGGGACCAATATGAAAATGTATGTAGTCACTACTGTAAGTGGCTCTGGATAAGAGCCTCTGCTAAATGACTAACATGTAAATGACTAACAGAGGTAGTGCCTTCACTAAGTGGGCACGTCGCAGGAGGAGTAACCTAAAAGTCAACTGTCGCGCCCAGACCGGGAGTTAGCATGTTATTGTCTCGGGTACAACACTGGTTCTACTTTTACAATCATGGTGTCACATGACCTCCAGTAGAATGTGACTGACAGCTTGAAAGGCCTTTTCATACCAGCCATGCATTCAATTACACACTCATCCGAGTCACAAGGTTCTGTGCTGTGAATAAACTACTATAGTGGACTCCAAGTTGTATAAACATCAAGGATGATCAACGAAAACAAGATGCAACTGAGCTCAATTGAGTCTCATAGCAAAGGGTCTACTTATGTAAATAAGGTATGTTTTTTTTAGTTGTAATAAATGTGCAAACATTTCTAAAAACCTGTTTTAACTTTGTCATTATGGCATATTGTGTGTAGATTGAGGGGGGGGAAATTATTTAATCCATTTTAGAATAAGGCTGTAACGTAACAAAATGTGGAAAAAGTGGAGGGGTCTGAATACTTTCCGAATGCTCTGTACAGTGCCTTCAGAAATTATTCACACCCCTTGACTTTTTCCGCATTTTGTTGTGTTACAGCCTGATTTTAAAATGTATGAAATTGAGATTGTGTGTCACTGGCCTACACACACACAATACCCCATAATATAAAAAGTGGAAATATGTGTTTGGACATTTTTTTAAATTACTTAAAAATGAAAAGCCTAAATATGTCCAGGAATACAAATTTGTTAATAAGTTGCATGGACTCACTCTGTGAGCAATAATAGTGTTTAATATGATTTTTGATTGACTACCTCATCTACCGCACTACCTCACCGTACGCACTACCCTATGTAGTGCCTTGCGGTTGGAGGCCGAGCTGTTGCCATACCAGGCGGTGATGCAACCAGTCAGGATGCTCTCAATGGTGCAGCTGTATAACTTTGAGGATCTGAGGACCCATGCCAAATATTTGGGAATAGTTTTGTCGTGCCCGACTGACTGTCTGTTTGGATGACTGTGTTTTTGGACCATGATAATTTGTTGGTGATGTTGACACCAAGGAACTTGAAGCTTTCAACCTACTCCACTACAGCCCTGTCGATGAGAATGGGGGCGTGCTCGGCCCATCTTTTCCTGTAGTCCACGATCATCTCCTGTCGTCTTGATCACATTGAGGGACAGGTTGTTATCCTGGCACCACACTGCCAGGTCTCTGACCTCCTCCCTATAGGCTGTCTCATCGTTGTCGGTGGTTAGGCCTACCACTGTTGTGTCATTGGCAAACTTAATGATGGTGTAGGAGTCGTGCTTGGCCATGCAGTCATAAGTGACAGGGAGTACAGGAGGGGACTGAGCACGCACCCCTGAGGGGCCCCCGTGTTGAGGATCAGCGTGGTGGATGTGTGGCTACTTACCCTTACCACCTGGGGACGGCCCGTGAGAAAGTCCAGGATCCAGTTGCAGAGGGAGGTGTTTAGTCCCAGGGTACTTAGCTTAGTGATGAGCTTTGAGGGCACTATGATGTTGAACGCTGAGCTGTAGTCAATGAATAGCATTCTCACATAGGTGTTCCTTTTGTCCAGGTGTGAAAGGGCAGTGTGGAGTGCAATAGAGATTGCATCATCTGTGGATCTGTTGCGGTGGTATGCAAATTGGAGTGGGTTTAGGGTTTCTGGGATAATGGTGTTGATGTGAGCCATGACCAGCCTTTCAAAGCACTTCATGGCTACAGATGTGAGTGTTACGGGTCAGTAGTCAATTAGGCAGGTTACCTTGGTGTTCTTGGGCACAGGGACCATTGTGGTCTGCTTGAAACATGTTGGTATTACCGACTCAGTCAGGGATAGGTTGAAAATGTCAGTGAAGACACTTGCCAGTTGGTCAGCGCATGCTCGGAGTACACGTCAGGGTAATCCATCTGCGGCCTTGTGAATGTTGACCTGTTTGAAGTTCTTATATCGGCTACAGAGAGCGTTATTTCACCGGAACAGTTGGTGCCCTCATGCATGCTTCAGTGTTGCTTGCCTCGAAGCGAGCAGAGAAGTAATTTAGCTTATCTGGTAGGCTTGGATCACTGGGCAGCTTGCAGCTGCACTTCCCTTTGTAGTCCGTAATAGTTTGGGTATACTTGTAATCATTAAGGACTGGGGAGTTTTTCAAGATAAAACAGAAAGGAGCTAAGCACTGGCAAAATCCTAGAGGAAAACCTGGTCTGCTTTCCACCAGATACTGGGTGATGAATTCACCTTTCAGCAGGACAATAACATAAAACAAGTCCAAATCTACACGAGTTACTTACCAAGAAGACAGTGAATGTTGCTGAGTGGCTGAGTTATTCTTTTGACTTAAATCAACTTGAAAATGTATGGCAAGACCTGAAAATGTGTGTGTAACAATGATCAACCACCAATTTGACAGAGTTGAAGAATTTTGAAAACAATAAATGGGCAATTGTTGCACAATCCAGGTGTGGAAAACTCTGAGATGTACCCAAAAAGACACACAGCTGTAATTGCTGTCAATGTGCTTCTACAAAGTAATGAATCAGGATTGAGAATACTTATGTAAATTACATATTTCTGCATTTAAATTTCCAATAAATATGCAAAAATGTCTAAAAACATGTTTTCACTTCGTCATTATGGCATATTGTGTATAGATGGGTAAGA
The DNA here is from genome assembly GCF_045679555.1 of Salvelinus alpinus. Taxonomy (NCBI): domain Eukaryota; kingdom Metazoa; phylum Chordata; class Actinopteri; order Salmoniformes; family Salmonidae; genus Salvelinus; species Salvelinus alpinus. Next base: position 16,614,702 of record NC_092106.1, read on the forward strand.
GAAAAAAAATCTATGTAATCAATTTTGAATTCAGGCTGTAACAACAAAAATGTGGAATAAGTCAAGAGGTATGAATACTTTCTGAAAGCACCATCTGTCAAGCCACCCTGAGGAGAGGCAGCTGAGGAGAGGGCTTTGGCACTTTCTCTCCCTTGTCACTGCTACGTCTGTGTCTATGTCTGATGAAGATAAAGCTATATTTCAATAGCTGAATAAGCAGCACGGCCGGAGCCTGAGCCCACTGTAAACGACCGTGAACAGCAAAGTCAGAAATACTTTGCAAGCAGCAATTTAGGGCTCCTAGAAAAACAAGTGTAGGAATGAGCAAACCAATGTGAGCATACATCACAATAGTAATGGGCTCCTTCCTTACAAGAGTCCAGGAGAAATGGATGTCTGCCCCTAGCCTACCCCACTCATGTACACAAAACAAACTCATGTACACACACACACACACTTGGACCACAGATATTTATACAAGCTTCATTTCCCCTAGCTCTCACTATCAAAAACACCACAGCTATTTCAACAAACTCTTCGCTCTGTCCCCAAACAAACTATAGCCATCATTTGTGAATTTCTCAGACAACAGTGTTTGAGCATGCAGAAATTAGTGCAATGAATCCAAAACAAAGAATTGCGATCACGGTACAACACGGATCTCAAGACTGAAGTCAGCACTACACATTATAGCCTATTCATTCTTTTGTAGGCAATGGTACATATTTTCCCTCTAATGGTTAAATTCAGGATTAAGGTATAAACTGTTGCTAGATTAGTGGAAAATGTCTGCCCACAGAGGTGTGGCTGTGACCTTTAACCCCTGGCTGCCCTGCCCTCTGACCTGCTTCGTTGTAGACGGCTGACAGCTTGTCCAGCATGTCCCTGTCCAGAGCCAGGATCTGCTGCTCCAGAATGGAGGAATAGGACAGACCACCACTGCTCTCATTCTTCTCCTTCTCCTTCTCCCGGTCGTAGCTCAGGAGCTGCTGACGCAACGCCTCCGACAGATGGGCCTTGGCAAAGTCAGCCGCCGCCTGGGAGAAGGAGGAGGGAGAGAGAGCTACAGTGAGCTGGCTATACTGAAGTCAAGAGTTATACATGGTGTAAACTGTAAGAAATTGTAAACCAAGTGATGTTCACAGCTCTGCCCTGCCACACAGCATCAAACTTGTGGGTGCGCCCACACTGTAGTCACACACACACACTAGGGGAAGACAGGCTACAGTAGCAGTGACCTAGCTGTCCTCAGTTCCTTGCTGAAACCCAGATAAAGCAGGAGATAAATAGCCAGAGGTAAGGAGGGGGAGAAACTGCACCACTAGCTAAACACGCTTCCCCTCCCGCCGTGCTGTGGAATACAGCTGAGCAAGAGAAACTCTATCCTCGGCTATTCATTTCAGCCATGCGATAACGGCACACCCTTTGACAGACAGATATGCAACGCTTCACCACAAAGAGAACGGCTCGTATTTCTCCTCCTTTCCTGAATCATGGCCAGAGATTCAAGCCTAACCAAGCTGAGCCAAAACCAAAAGAGAAAGATATTAGTGTAAGCTAATTAGGCGTTTTTGACTAACAGGGGGCTTGGCGCTTATACGCGAAGTCAGGGGCCCCAGACAGAGTATGATCTGCTGCCTTATCATTCAGAAACTTTTTCTGCCAAACATTTCAACTCGCTTCACTTCTCTCTGACTCTCCCTCACAATCTTTCTCTGGCTCTCTCGCTCCCGCTCGCTCTGTGACTGTTCCTTGCTCTCTGTATCCGACCCCTTCCCCTCTGTCTGCTGTTCCCACAACCCCTCTGTGACTGTTCCTTGCTCTCTGTATCCGACCCCTTCCCCTCTGTCTGCTGTTCCCACAACCCCTCTGTGACTGTTCCTTGCTCTCTGTATCCGACCCCTTCCCCTCTGTCTGCTGTTCCCACAACCCCTCTGTGACTGTTCCTTGCTCTCTGTATCCGACCCCTTCCCCTCTGTCTGCTGTTCCCACAACCCCTCTGTGCTCACTTTGGGAGCGAGGCCTACGGGTGGAATATCCGCTCTTTCTCTGGCCTTTCTCTCTGAGCTGCGTGGGGACGTATCTCAGACATTCCTTCCCTCCTGTGGTTACCATAGTGACCGCAGGGATCATCATAAGGAGGTCAGAGGTCTTTTGTCTGGAGGAACTACATGGGACAGTAGTGACCACATTAATAGCTGCTTTAGTACACTGTTATTCTGAATTACAAGGCCTCTCTGGGTTAACAATGGCGATTTATCCTTTCAGACATCCAGAGAGCAGATGTGTGTGTGTGTTTATATGTGAGTGAACACACAGTCATTAAGCCTGGATAAGCAAAGAAAACAGGGATAAGTCTTAGTTATCCTGTTAAGTAACAGGGTGGATGATCGGACACCTGTAAAGAGCTCAGCCCTGCTCTACTCTGACCTGTCCTACTCCCACTGCGCACACTGACCTGTCCTACTCCCACTGCACACTCTGACCTGTCCTACTCCCACTGCACCCTCTGACCTTTTCCTAGTCCCACAGCCTGCTGACCCGTCCTAGTCCCACTGCCTGCACACTGACCATACTCAACTACTTTAGACCTACTGGGATACCAACATGTCTACTATTACCCAGATATTATCAGTCGCCTGAGAAAAAGTATGGGGTGATGGGGAAAAGGATGAAACGGCAGCAGTCATGGTTTATACACCGAGTGAGAGACAGACACAGAGAGGGGATGGTAGAAGTGTGTGTGACTCATCTGGGCTGTGTTATTTGCTGTGTCGTTATGGGGAGAGGAACGGAGGACTGGGGAGAGAAGAACAAAAGGATGACAGAAGTATGGAGAGAGCGAGAGAGATAACACTGCTCTGAGAACTCTTATCTGCTGTGTGTGCACGGCCGACTCCAGCAGCCACAAACGACATCCTTCTACCACACCGTCCACTGGCAGTTGGGTTTCAGACTTTATGTATTCTCAATTATGCTTAACAATATTTAGTACCTAACATTCTACATAAACGTCAGCGTCAGTTAGAAAGACCCTTTTCTTATCACTCATCTTTAGAAAACGTACACTAAAAACCATTGACACAATGGAAAAATCTCATGATTTATTATTGAAATAGCATGGGTAACTGAGAAAAACTAAATTGGTACAATTGAAGGCCAAGTGGTAAACCATAATGCAGAACGCGGGTCGGGGCAGATGAGATATACAGTGGGGCAAAAAAGTATTTAGTCAGCCACCAATTGTGCAAGTTCTCCCACTTAAAAAGATGAGAGAGGCCTGTAATTTTCATCATAGGTACACTTCAACTATGACAGACAAAATGAGAAAAAAAATCCAGAAAATCACATTGTAGGGTTTTTAATGAATTTATTTGCAAATTATGGTGGAAAATAAGTATTTGGTCAATAACAAAAGTGTATCTCAATACTTTGTTATATACCCTTTGTTGGCAATGACAGAGGTCAAACGTTTTCTGTAAGTCTTCACAAGGTTCACACACACTGTTGCTGGTATTTTTAAATTTATAAAAAATCCTACAATGTGATTTTCTGGTTTTTGTCTGTCATAGTTGAAGTGTACCTATGATGAAAATTACAGGCCTCTCTCATCTTTTTAAGTGGGAGAACTTGCACAATTGGTGGCTGACTAAATACTTTTTTGCCCCACTGTAGCTATTGTTTGTGTGTGTCTGTAAGTTGTTGTTCGTTCGTATGTATAAATTTGTTTTTCAAATGTAAAAAAGGAAAAAGAAAATGTTACTTAAAAAAAACAAAAAAGACCCCCGTGGACAGCAGTCGCAGATGGTCTTAATAACAGCCTACCCTAATGAGCAGAATTACCATGTCCTGGGAGTTGGCCTTGCAGCGATGTGTGGAGGATGAATCAGAATTATTTGGGTAACATAGATAAATAAGATGTTTTATTTACATAATATGCTTATGTGAGATACTTGTCATTAGAATGTCTCCCTTTGGACTATACTGTTGGCAGTTGCACTTTTCCCTTCTCAGCTAGGGAAAAGTCACTTGGAGCCCAGAGAGGGGAGAGTTCAGGCTTGTCTTTTACATGTCTCTGGTAATATGCAGAATATCAGAAAGGGAGAGGTCAGAATGGAACATTGTCTTCATATGTGAATGTATCTGTTAAACCATGTGAAGGGATGGCGTGATTAAGGGGGAACCAATTATCTCTTGGCTCCACAATGTCTGTGCGCAAGTCACTCCCCTCAGTGAGCTTGTCCAGGAGTGGGGAGAAGAGGGGGTTTGCTTGAGATGGGAGAATATAGAGTTGACAATTGAGTTATGCCTTGGATGAGGTAATGTTTTGGTACTATGAAGTACCAGGAATGAGATTAGAACCTCGTCTTTAGAGATCAAACTGAACGCTAATTTATAGCTAATGCTATCTGGCTATGGGATACTCCTTTCTAAAGTAAAAGGCCCTTTGTGAAGAGTTCCTGAGATCTGTGGTTCGTCATGTGAGTTGAGAGGGGTGTATCTTGGCTATAAAAGATCTTGGTATTCTTTTGTAGGCACTCTCAGAATTCATTATAGACACTGAATTGATCTGAGAGTCAAAGGGCTATGGTGAAGCTCATATAATTAAAGATGAAGTTTAAGTATAACTCTGACTGGTGTGTGGTTTGTAACTCTCCTCATTTGGTAATACAGGAAATTGCCACGACAGATGCTTCACCAAGACAACAAAGCAGCAGATCCCATCACAGGAGAGGCATCTGTCAGCAGAGCGACGGTAAGGCAGCAAATATGCTCTCCTGATGAGATACTTTGTGTATTTACTCTATTGAGATGCACACTGTCCACACACTAGAGTTTTCCCAGTGTTCTTCAGCAGCGAGTGTGAGGAATGTCACAGCTTTGCTCTACCAGCAGATTCCCCCTCCTTACACACACCCCTTATATAACCACCCACCCTGAAGACCATCTCCCCCCAACTGAACACTTTCCAAATCCCCTCCCACACCATATACCTCACCCAACCCAAACAAATAACCCCTCCACCCTCATCCAATGATAACAGCCAGATCTCTTTACCATAGACGCCCATCAGACAGTGAGGTTATTAGATCCAGGGAGAGTTATGTACTGTAGGTATCATTAGGCTGACTGAGTGAGGGAGAGGGGACTGAACAGAATGACAGTGAGGGAGAAGGGACTGAACAGGTTATCTTACTGCCAGGTTTAGTGATGGTTAAGGGATGGGGAAGGGTCTGTCTGATTTTAATTGCTGTTTCTCCAACAGAAAGTGTGTGTGTGGGGGCAGTTAACTAGCGTACCTGAAGTACATCATTAAAATACCCCCCCCCCTCTCCAAACAGAGCGAGAGGAGTAGAAAGCGAGATGAGGGCAGTGGACTAGCTTTACTGAAGTATATCATTAAAATATATTCTCCATTTGTACAGAGAGACGCAGAGAGTGACAGAGAGACCGAAAGAGAGAGAGAGAGGCAGAGAGAGAGCGAGAGAGAGAGAGCACGCGCTGACAGAGGATAGAACGCTACAGAGGAAGAGCCTGTGTCCATCTTTGACTGAACACGGAGATGTGGGGCTACTCGTCTCAGCCCACCACTAAGCTACCCAGTACCACTGTTGTCCAACATGAAGGAGTGGAACACAGAAAGGCAGCTGTACTTTGTTGTAAACTACTGTCAAACTTGGCAAAACAAGTGATTATAATGTTTTTAAATTTCTCATCTTGAATCATCGATTTTGGATGGAAACATCTTGGCTGGAAAAGCAATGCTGTTTAACCTCAAAAAGCCCCTGTCTGCAACCACTCCTCACATATATTTATCTGGCGCCATGACAGAATGTACTGCAGCTCTATAGGTTGATTTGCTGCAGAGGTGTAGCGTATCCTACTGTAACTATATCCTTACAGTGACATTGCAGAGGTCTGTCCTTAGCAGTGGAGAGTGCTAGCCTAGCGGTGAAAGCTAATTTCATTAGGCTAGCATCATGTTTGCGCTATGTGTCAAAGCTCTGTCAAGAACAGGTCTTAAGTGGGTGAGAGTGCATATATATATATATATATATATATGAATGAGAAAGGGAGTGAGAGAGGGGGTGGTCATTGTGCCAAATATAAACTCAGCAAAAAAAGAAACATCCCTTTTTCAGGACCCTGTCTTTCAAAGATAATTCGTAAAAATCCAAATAACTTCACAGATCTTTATCGTAAAGGGTTTAAACACTGTTTCCCATGCTTGTTCAATGAACCATAAACAATTAATTAACATGCACCTGTGGAACGGTCGTTAAGACACTTAGGACACTAAAGAGGCCATTCTACTGACTCTGAAAAACACCAACAGAAAGATGCCCAGGCTCCTTGCTCATCTGTGTGAATGTGCCTTAGGCATGCTGCAAGGAGACATGAGGACTGCAGATGTGGCCAGGGCAATAAATTGCAATGTCCGTACTGTGAGACGCTTAAGACAGCGCTACAGTGAGACAGGACGGACAGCTGATCATCCTTGCAGCGGCAGACCATGTGTAACAACACCTGCACAGGATCGGTACATCCGAACATCACACCTGCGGGACAGGTACAGGATGGCAACAACAACTGCCCGAGTTACACCAGGAACGCACAATCCCTCCGTCAGTGCTCAGACTGTCCGCAATAGGCTGAGAGAGGCTGGACTGAGGGCTTGTAGGCCTGTTGTACAGCAGGTCCTCACCAGACATCACCGGCAACAACATCACTTATGGGCACAAAGCCATCGTCGCTGGACCAGACAGGGCTGGCAAAAAGTGCTCTTCACTGACGAGTCGCGGTTTTGTCCTACCAGGGGTGATGGTCGGATTTGCGTTTATCGTTGAAGGAATAAGCGTTACACTGAGGCCTGTACTCTGGAGCGGGATCAATTTGGAGGTGGAGTGTCCGTCATGGTCTGGGGCAGTGTGTCACAGCATCATCGGACTGAGCTTGTTGTCATTGCAGGCAATCTCAACGCTGTGCGTTACAGGGAAGACATCCTCCTCCCTCATGTGGTACCCTTCCTGCAGGCTCATCCTGACATGACCCTCCAGCATGACAATGCCACCAGCCATACTGCTCCTTCTGTGCGTGATTTCCTGCAAGACAGGAATGTCAGTGTTCTGCCATGGCCAGCGAAGAGCCCGGATCTCAATCCCATTGAGCACGTCTGGGACATGTTGGATCGGAGGGTGAGGGCTAGGGCCATTCCCCCCAGAAATGTCTGGGAACTTGCAGGTGCCTTGGTGGAAGAGTGGGGTAACATCTCACAGCAGGAACTGGCAAATCTGGTGCAGTCCATGAGGAGGAGATGCACTGCAGTACTTAATCTGTTGGCCACACCAGATACTGACTGTTACTTTTGATATTTTGACCCCCCCCCCCCTTTGTTCAGGGACACATTATTCCATTTCCGTTAGTCACATGTCTGTGGAACTTGTTCAGCTTATGTCTCAGTTGTTGAATCTTGTTATGTTCATACAAATATTTACACAAGTTAAGTTCGCTGAAAATATATGCAGTTGACAGTGAGAGGACGTTTCTTTTTTTGCTGAGTTTAGAAGCCATTCAAAACCAATATCCATGGCAATGTAATAAGTGCCCTACACTTCCCCCCCTTTTCTTCCCTGCACCCTTAGAGGGGCATGAGCATGAACCCCATGCAGGAGTTTACTGGTCCACACACACAGCTGCAGTTTCCAAAGAATACAATGAAAGTGCATTGTCTGAAAGTTCCCAACACATCGTCAAACTGCTGACCACCTACGATAGTTTATCTAGAAAAGCATGTGCTGCTGTTCGAGGTTTTAAAATCAGGGTGGAACTGTTCTGTTGACTTCGAAAAGGTACTGTTCACACTCCAAGCACCCCCGTATAGAGACTGACCACAGATAAGCCACAGACTGACCCCTAACCACAACATTTCGGTCAGGGCGGTCATGGTCCAGTGCTTAGCCAGTGAACCACAGCAGCTGCAGTTCTATAGGCAATCCCAGCTCCAGCGTCTGTTACTGGTAGTCAATAGGTGTTGATCAGCTGCAACAGCTGACTATGTCTGACCTTCTGAGAATAATTCTCCTCATCCCGGATCTTTGATCCAGACCGACTGCTGAGGAAGCCAGGGAACAAGGCCTCAGGCCTGGAATGCTCCAGTGCTTCTACAGTACTAATACTAGACCCATCTGTCAGTAGGACCTGGGGATTACCACTAACCTCTGATCTCTCCTTTGTGATTAACACCACCACCGTGTGTGTGTGTGTGTGTGTGTGTGTATATATTGTGCGTGCGTGTCCCTAAAGGAGAATCCCCACTCAGTTGTTAAAATTAGGATTGTTAGAGATCGATGTCTCTGCCTGTCAAAGCCTCGGTCCTAACTGAAACACACCCCTTTAAGGTTTACGTTCAGTTGCCGTTTGTGTTGTAGAAATGAGGTGGAATGCCCCTTTAATATAAGAATGAAGTGGGAAAGGAGGCGAGGGAGGAGACGAGTGAGAGTAGAGAGCTGAGGAGGGTGAAAGGAAGGTGAGGGGCAGAGTGAGAAGAGCCAGAGATGGAAGGTATTCATAACTGGGAGCACTCCTGGCAGGTGCTGATAAGACAGCCACACAGCCCATTCCACCCCAGCCATTCTAATGGAAAATCAGATTCATATTCAAATGGTGTTTATATTTCAGAAAAGGAGGACTGGGGATGTGGTAGCCTACACTGTGCTCTGTGACAGAGTGGACTGGGGGTGTGAAATGCTGTAAAGTTCAAAGTGAATGGAGGATTGAGATGTAAAAACGCTGGCCTTTGATCGTGGAGGTGAATAACATCAACAGAAGAAGCTTACTAAATGAAGCCCACAGATGAAATGCTATTCCTCATATGAGTGGAGTATGTGTGTGTGTTTGTGTTGAAGTGAATTAAAGCCTCGGTATTGACTGTTTTGGGAGATTTGGCAAGGTGCGTGGACGGTGTTGACACACGCACAAACGTCATCAAAGCAACCCCTTCGATTGACTGTTCTTTCCCCCCTTGCCAGCTGTGTGTAATTCCATGTCCCTTCGGCACAATTAAGCTCTATGACATGCAAAAGCCCGCCTCCCAGGGGCCAGCGGCACAGGTGGTTGGCTCTTTTAAATGCCAATAAACAGTCTTTAACAGCCAAGGTGACCATCACCACCTTGAAAATCATGACAATCAGGGGAGTCAACTTCTCTAAAAACAGACACACATCCATTCTTCATAAAAGAGATGGGAATTCTGACAGGAACGCACACACACACACCCTTCTTACTCATAAAGATAGGAAAATGTTAATTGAGAAGTGATTCACAATCAGTGAAAGGAAGCAGCCATCTGTCAGTATGACCACATTCACACACACACACACCTCCTTACCCATAAAGAGATGGGAATTATGACAGCAACACACGCACGAGCATGCGTGTGCACTCACACACACCTTCAGAATGATCAGTGTATGTACCTGTGGAGGACAGAGGAGGCCATTACAGAAGGTGAGGCACATTAAAGAAACTAGACAACAGAAGGAAATTGTATTTGTAGACTGATTGTATTAGGATTAAGACTTGAAACAAGACTCACTCAAGAGTGCTGAAATACATGCACACTGCGCCATGTCCACCATGCTTTCCAGTGTGTGTGAGCGCGCGTTAAAAGCTTGTAATGTACAGAGGTGTGCTGATATGCAGACATTACAGCAAGGGTGTAAACAAGATTCACACCCCCATCTTTCAAAGTCACACACACCAAAATGCCAAGCGTGGCATCTGTTTTATAGAATGCCTGTCGTTAGGTATTGCAGGCCTGTAATTTCTGAGATCTATATGGTGTTGGGTACTGCAGTGTGTGTGTGTGTGTGTGTGTGTGTGTGTGCGCAATAACAGACACACTGTCGTTAAGGGATCGGGTAAAACCAGCCATTACTCTCACATGGGCTCTCAACACCTCAATGCTATGGCTCTGGGGGTAGTAATTAGAATACTCCTACTGACATTAATCAACACTGGCCATAAAAACACTTTAGCTGTGCACTCCTCTGAGGAGAGGAGGTAGGGAGAGAGGGAACAACCTCATGAAAGAGAGATGGGGCGGAAGAGAGAGCGAGCGAGACAGAGGGGGTTGAGAGAATCAGAGCCTGAGACAATGAGAGAATGTGAGCCGGATGCTTATATACACTGGCTTATGTAGGAAGCAGATGCACAATAGGCATTTTTCTAAAAGAACAGATGTAAAAGAATGTTATGATGACTACTTCCTTTTAGAACACAGGTGGGTTCATCACCCAACAAAATCACCCTTGGGCTAAGAACAACACTGTACAATATGGCCCAACAGTGCAGTGCACTACTGGGCTTACCATACCAGTCATCTTGATACCATCCTGCCATTACCCCTCACAGCCATGGTTGTACTCCTGGGATAAAAGAAACTGCTCCTTCTCACACAAACAAACACACACACACACTTGCATGCATGCAGGTAAGCACAGCTCCATGAAAAACCTGCTTACTCAATAAACCCCCAGCTTCTGTCCCTGCCTGCGCCCTAAAGACAATACCTGGCCTATAAAAGAGGTTTGCGACAGAGAGAGGCTTGAGAAAGAGGAGAGATGTTTGCGACAGAGAGGATTGAGAAAGAGGAGAGAGGTTTGCGACAGAGAGGCTTGAGAAAGAGGAGAGAGGTTTGCGACAGAGAGGATTGAGAAAGAGGAGAGAGGTTTGCGACAGAGGCTTGAGAAAGAGGAGAGAGGTTTGCAACAGAGAGGATTGAGAAAGAGAGGTTTGCGACAGAGAGGATTGAGAAAGAGGAGAGAGGTGGCACACACTGATATGATGCCAGACGCCTGAATATTCATATTCCTGGCTGGCTGGCTGGCTGGCTACGCACGTGACACAAACGCTTACACAAACATGTTCCTACTTCCTGCTAGACAGCGGAATGAGTCCTGAGAGGAGCCCCAGTGAGATGATTCAACAGTAGCAGGGGAGACTGGGCTTTCCTCTGGACCTGACCCCATCAACTGGGAGATGACTGGCTGATAAACTCCCTGTTCACCCACTGATTCACTGTCTCTCTCACACACACACAGAACAATAATTATCCATAGGGCTGTCAGTTATAAATAGCCCTCTCAAGCCACTGATAATCAAACATGAAATGATTTAATCTGGCCTGGAATGATCTCCTGTTTGATTAATCAAGCTTCTTTATGGTCTGTCTGACAGCCTGAGATGCTTCACTGAGGAGTCTAAAAACGGACCTTGCACAGTGCACTTCATCAGTAGCCTACCCTTACATGCTCCGTCTCAGATACTGGATAAACCAATCAGCAGAAGCTGATCAGTAACAGCACTGAATGTCTGATTCAATTCTGTCTGAAAGAACAAACACGAACAAACAAAATTATGGCCAGACAAATACACACCATCGACAAGACAACGGGATTTGTTGGCCATAAACGAGCATAGTCACTCACACACACATCATGAACTACATTTAGACATATAGTACCAGTCAAAAGTTTGGACACCTAATCAATCAAGGGTTTCTTTATTTTTACTATTTTCTACATTGTAGAATAATAGTGAAACTATGAAATAACATACGGAATCATGTAGTAAACAAAAAAAGTGTGTTAAAACGGATATAAAATGTATTTTATATTTCAGATTCTTCAAAGTAGCCACCCTTGACAGCTATGCACACTCTTGGCAGACTCTCAACCAGCTTCACCTGGAATGCTTTTCCAACAGTCTTGAAGGAGTTCCCACATATGCTGAGCACTTGTTGGCTGCTTTTCCTTCATTCATTCCAACTCATCCCAAACCATCTGAATTGGGTTGAGGTCGGGTGATTGGGAAGGCCAGGTCATCTTATGCAGCCCTCCATCACACTCCTTCTTGGTCAAATAGCCCTTATACAGCCTGGAGGTGTGTTGGGTCATTGTCTCGTTGAAAAACAAACGATAGTCCCACTAAGCGCAAACCAGATGGGATGGCATAATCGCTGTAGAATGCTGTGGTAGCCATGCTGGTTAAGTGTGCCTTGAATTCTAAATAAATCACTGACAGTGTCACCAGCAAAGCATACCCACACCCCCACACCTCCTCCTCCAAGCTTCACAGTGGGAACAACACATGCGGAGATCATCCGTTCACCTACTATGCGTCTCACAAAGACACGGCAGTTGTCTTATCCGATGGGGAACTGACTGTGTTTGTAGATGGCTCATCTAGGAAGAACCCTGACGGCACAAATGCCACAGGATATGCTGTAGTTAAAGAAAAATTGGTTTTAGAAGCAGAGTCCTTACCAAGGAACTATTCAGCACAGCAAGCGGAGATAGTAGCACTCACCCGTGCATGTCAGTTAGGGAAAGGGAAGCAAGTTGGGGTGGATACCTCACTGACTGGGTGGTTCGATAGTATGTTTGGAAAATGGATTTTTTTTATAAATCACTGTGTTGTGGGCCGCATTCACCTGTATGAGTGTGTTGATGTTGTGTGGTTGCTGTTTGATTCCGTGTGTGAGAGGTCAAATCACCAGGACTGGAGAGGTCGATGACGCAGCAGATGGTGAGATACGGACCGATTCCCAGCGCCAACCAGTGGGATGACAGATATATGCCTCCAAGCCTAGTAGATGATTCGGATCCCTTCAACCCAGAGGAGCCCATGTTGGATGAGACTATCTTTAATGTTTAGAAAGACTGTTTCTTTAATGAAGATTATAATGAAAATCCTAAACAGACGAGTTATAATTGGAAATAGGCCTAGAACAGTCGTTGATGAGTATATGATGTAAATACATGTATTGGTTTTGTTTGAGTTTGTTTGATTTTGTGTGACATTTATAATGCCAATAAAGGTTGAAGTATCAGTATGTAATATTTAGTCAAAGGGTGGATTGATAAAGGAATTTATATGTTTAAAGTAATGACTAAAGGATTCCACCCTGAAATCATATAATTGTATGAAATGTGTTAGAGTAATAATTCCATAATGTGTGTGACTAGACCATTGTGTAACTATTTCGCAATATGAGCTGGGTAGAGTTGAGACATTCAAGGCCAACTGAACTGTCGACTTGTGATAACTCAAACAAAATAACAGGAAAGAGGCCTCCCTAACTTAGGTAGGGGGAGTAACTGTTAGGAAATGCTTGTAGAAGATGAGAAATTGTGTTAGTATTGTGGAAAAATACAGCCACCTAAAGGGAGGTGGAGTTTCTACTGATGCGTGTCTGTGTGAATTATAAAATGGCTGTGTTCTCATTTTTTACTTCAGAGTACTCTCTGAAAAAAGAATTGATCTATTGCAGACTGGAGGCTTTGTCTAATTCTTCATTAACCAGGGTCTTACAAACTTCTGGGAATTGGTCAAAGCTGTAGTGATAGTTGAGTTCAATTATTGGGATAAAAAAATTATCGTGACAGAACCAAAAATCTCAAATTTGGACTCAGACCAAAAGGACAGATTTTCACCAGTCTAATGTCCATTGTTCATGTTTCTTGGCCCAAGCAAGTCTCTTCTTATTGGTGTCCTTTAGTAGTGGATTCTTTGTAGCAATTTGACCATGAAGGCCTGATTGACTCAGTCTCCTCTGAACAGTTGATGTTTAGTGGTGTCTGTTACCTGAACTCTGTGAAGCATTTATTTGGGCTGCAATTTCTGAGGCTGGTAACTTTAATGAACTTATCCTCTGCAGCAGAGGTAACTTTGGGTCTTCCTTTCCTGTGGCGGTCCTCATGAGAGCCAGTTTCATCATAGCACTTGATGGTTTTTGCGACTGCACTTGAAGAAACATACAAAGTCCTTGAAATTTTCCAGATTGACTGACCTTCATGTGTTAAAGTAATGATGGACTGTCGTTTCACTTTGCTTATTTGAGCGGTTCTTGACATAATATGGACTTGGTCTTTTACCAAATAGGGCTATCTTCTGTATACCACCCTACCTTATCACAACTGATTGGCGTTAACACATTAAGGAAATAAATTTCACAAATGAACTTAATAAGGCACGCCTGTTAATTGAAATGCATTCCAGGTGACTAACTCATTAAGCTGGTTGAGAGAATGCCAAGAGTGTGCAAAGCTGTCAAGGCAAAGAGTGACTACTTTGAAGAATCTCAAATATATTTTTATTTGTTTAACACTTTGATTACTACATGATTCCATGTAGTAATCAGATTTTGACATCTTCACTATTATTCTACAATGTAGAAAATAGTCAAAAGAAAAGAAAAATCCTGGCATGAGTAGGTGTGTCCAAACTTTTGACTGGTACTGTATCTTGTTGTGTGTGTGTGTGTGTGTGTGTGTGTGTGAGAGAGAGAGTCACAAAACATAGACCAAGCCTCATTCACCTCAGTTGCTCCACTTCGTAGACTGGCTGGAGCTCCTGAGCTCTGGTGTGTGTCTGTCTAATGGGGGACCACATATCTTAGTTTCTACTCTGAGAGTCACTGCATCCAGGCTGGGGAAGGGTTTACCTGCGGTAGGGGTGGCAGGGGACGGGTTAAGTCCTCTCCTGGAGGAGCTAAGGACCCCCGCTGCTCTGAACTCATCATCTCCCTTCTACCACTATGCTTTTCTTGCCTCATCACACAGCAAAAGCCCGTACCGCACACACACATGCTCATAAAGACACAGCTCTCAGACACACACAGAATCCAACGCAATCACCCAGATGCACACAGACAATCCCACAGCTCTTTTGATCAGAAATATCAATTTGCACATTTATCCACTTCACTGCATGTCCACACTGCGACATCACACCATCTCACTCTTCCTCTCGGTCTGTTTGTCTCTCTCCATCTCGTTCCCTCTCCAGCCCCTGATAAAAGGATAATATGCATCACTAATAATGCAGGCCTGTTTTTCTCTCTCGCTCTCCTTTGAGAAGCCAACTGGAGGACACCTGAAAGAGAAAGTGAGCCCCCAAAATCACAACAGAGCGATATTAGAAGAGTGATTTGGACTGTAAAGGATAAAAGATTTAACCATGAAATAATTCCCTCAGTTGTCAGCCTGTGGAGGCTGCTAAGGGGAGGATGGCTCATAATGGCTGGAACGGCACAAATGGAATGGCAACCATGCGTTTGATGTTGTTGATACCTTTCCACTAATTTCTCTCCACACATTACCACGTACCTGTCCTCCCCAAATAAGGTGCCACCAACCTCTTGTGTTGTCAGCTGTGTAGTTTGAGAGAAGAAAGCCGAGTTTACACCTGCCATCAGGCTAATGAAAGCGGGGCCTGTACCAGGAGGGAGAGAGGAGGAAAGGAAGGAGTTGTTTGCCTTCTGAGTCAAACACACTGCTTCACTGTTCCTGAGTCTTTACTCCTCTGCTTCTCTTCCTGTCGGATGTGGAAGCATTCCCAGAGATCTGAGTAGGATGAAGTGGTCCCTAGACGCTGGTCTAAAGTCAGTGTTGTTCCACCAACCGTCCATTCATAGGCTCTCATCTCCAATCAGCTGGCCCGCTCCAGACACCAGCACCACATCCTGATGGTATCTCAGATCACATTCAACACTGTATTTGGGTACAGCTAAGACTGGTTATTAGAGAACAGGTAGGACTTGTCACACATAGGGTTGGAAAAATCCAGGAACTTTCAGTACATTCTCTGGTTTTCCTGCTTATTCACTCCTGATTCCAGAAAGAGGGGTACAGTTAAAGAGAGAGTGTGAGGGAGAAAGAGAGTAAGCATCATCCTGTAGTGCAGATGGGTCTCACACTGAGGCAAGCCTGGTTTCCGTGGTGATTTGTTTTCCTGGGATGCACATGAGTAAATTGATGGCTTTTCATTTCAATAATACCTTACCCCACCCACCCTAAAAACAAAGTCACATCTTCCCTCAAAATAACCTTTCTTCCGCCTCTCTTCATACCAATATTACTAGTCCGTCTTCCTCCCCCCCTCCCCAACCCCTCCCGCTCTCTGGAGATGGATGCAGCATTTATCACATTAATTAGAAACGGGCTCCTCTCACCTCTCACGGAGCGCTGACAGAAGACAACAAGTACTTCCTCAGAGACGTACAGTGCTGCTGCTACTCCTATACGACACAATGTTAACCCGTTTCCTCTCATCAACCCACTGTGGCTGTTAACCCCTGACCTGGCCCGCTTACGATCAGACTGGGTCCTTCTGATATTGATCACTGCACTGTATTCCCTATTCATCAATAAGCAGGAAAAACACAGCGATCAATGCAGCAGCCCAGGTGAGCGTCACGCTACACAGAGCTCAACCATCAGCTGATAAACATTCAGATGCAAGGCCCCATGCAAATCAATATTCATCCACAGGCCTCCATCCGCCTGTTAGGGGACTGTACTACTATAAGCTTAATTTAGAGTTATTAATGTAACTTTGGTTGTTCTACAAAACGGTGGGCTATATGTTTAGATATTTAATACATTGTAAGGCTGCATGGTGCGACTAATGATGATTTCAAAAAAGTCGCTTGAAAGGCATGAGCTCGGCTTTGTTTTTGAGCAGGCTGTACACACTTTGTCAGTCTCTCATTCACAATTTGAGAGACACTTGATAATGCTTTGAATTTCCCGGCGGCATCCCCTTTGTGGTGATAATGCACCGTAGAAAACCCATGCCTTTTGCAGCCCTTCTCCCTAAATGCTGGTCAGAACATTTTGCTTAAAATGTTGATAAACTACTAGGCTATTTCTTCACATAATAAGCACAGCAATGCGCACATGGCAGTAGGCTTTAAGTGCAAATTTCCCATTCATGGAAAAACACCATTCTCAAAAGTAACCACAAATGCGATTATGCGTGTAATGCTTTTATTATAAAAAGGTGCATTTTTAAATGGTGAAAATCTCTCCAAACTCACACGCTGCATACAGTATTGTATGCCAGTTAGGCTCTATACCCGCTGTAAAGCGGATTAATGTGCTTCATTTTATGAAGTTATTTGGCCACTTTAGTTGTGACACAAACCTTATCAAAACATATAGGTCTATGGGCTAGGTTACATGAGGTGTGCGACTATGATGCAAAAAAAGTCACACAAAAGCTGGGCATCATTCACAAGTGATAGTCTTATGGGTGAAAATATATTAGCCTATTTAATCTTGGATTTAATCTTGTCTTTATATATACACACACACACTAAAAAATGTGTGAAATTTGTTTTGGATTTAGAATGGACCATTATCATGCACCTGTCTCGAAACAGGAAAAACACATGTCATCTCTGCACTTAAATAGCGAATGGAGGAGGCTTTTCCTGTGGTCCATTTTCATGCCAGCCAGTTAGGCTATACTCCTGTTGTAAAGATAAGCAATGTGCTTAATATTTGCTTAATATTAGTAAAGTTGATAAATAAATATAGTAGGCCTAGCCTATAGAAAGCTGATGGGATCCTCTTTTTAAGAGGCCATCACTCTGTTTTCTCACACAATTACATGACCTATAGAAATGTTACACAATATGGGCTCATGAAGTGTTTGAGTAGATTTACAATTACATTTGCGTTGATGTCAAAGTGATTAGAGGGACTGAGTACCAGGCAGTTAGCAAGTTTGGTAGACTACTAATGACCAGCAGCAGCATCAGAGCTTGGAGAAGCCCAACTACCGTGACTAATGGTCACGTGGAATTTGACTGCCTTCATGACTCATGACCACTGGTGTGGCGGTAATACGTTCACCAACAGCCCTAACCGTAGGTGTGAATGAGGTATGGGCATGAGAGATGCAAGACAGAATGAGTGAATGTGTCTGTATTGATAGTGCTAGTGAAAAAGGATAAACATCTTATAGAAAGTGAATGTGGGTGTTTGTGATGCATGGGCAAGAGGGACCACAACACATCTATAAGAACAGTGTGTGTGTGTGTGTGTGTGTGTGTGTGTGTATCTCCACATTGGATATAGTCAGAAAAGAGAGCACAGCCAAACGCCAACAGTGCAACCCAGTGTCCTCCACAGATCCAATCCAACAGAGACTCCATTTTGGCTCAAATCCATACCATAAGTCTTTTTCAGAAGCCTCCAAGCGGTAGCCTTAACAAAGCCTGAGGTAGGCACAGTCCAAATATTACTGAGCAGCACTAACCTACAAATCACATCAACGTCCAATCAAATGGCCATTTTATTTACTATTAAATATTAGTGAAACTGCTCATCGCCCACCCTTCGCTTTCAAACGACAGGCAAGCAATTCTATTGATTGTCCAAGAGGAACACTCCCATTGCTAACGGTTGGCCCAGTTAGGCTCTAGTGAAGTAATCACCCAGGGCCCAGTAGTACAGGGCAGGCTGACTGCCATCTGAAGCCCTGTTTCCACAGCAGGTGCCTGTTCCGGTTAGACACCAGTTTGGCCTGTTCAAGGTTCCCAGTTTTAACCCAGAACCAGAGGAAAGCTTGCTCTTTCTAAGTATAGCAGTAAGCAGGCAACAGCAGGGTGCGTGTCTGTCCAGGCAGCGGGCCGACAGCCCAGGCAGCGTTGCCAGTAGAGATGAGTCAGGACTCCCAGGCTAGCTTCACTGAGGCATGGACGCACAGCAATTACAGCCACCAGCAAAGTCCTGGCATTGCCGCCACACACACACACACACACACACACACACACACACTCATCTGCACACCGCAGATGTGGAAACGCTCATCCACAGATAATACAGCAAGTGAAGAAGGAAACGAGTTCTCGGTGAAGATAATATACACCAACTGAAAATCCATGCATAAATGTGTGCGTTTCTGTGATGCCCATATGCAAGCGTGTTTTCAGGAGAAGATAAGGGCAGCAGACAGGCAGCATACGTGTGTGTAGACAGACTCCCCTCAGGGTTGTAGGCAGCAGACTCTTTAATATTGCAGAGCAGTGATAAATAAATTAGACAGACTGCAGGGAGATAAGGTGACTGCAGATAGACAGAGACACTCCTCTCTTCTTTCACTACAGGGGTTAGAAAACAAACACTTCAGCCCCGGTATGCAGATGTGCTACGACACAAAAAACTATAAGAAAACGAATGAGCAAACAAACATTCATTTACTCTCCTCCCCTGTGGAGAGCAGAACAGAACATGGATGTAGATGTAATACGCCAAGCCTCAGAGATGAACAACTACAGTGCCTATTACACACACCTATAGGCCAGGCAGCCAATCAGTGAGGAGAGACGAATTGTAGTGGGACGATGCTGATATAAAAAAAGGTCTGATTTATTGTCCCAGAAGTTGCAACTTCTAAGCAGAACGAGGCAGATAACAGGCCTATGTTGGGTGTCAGAGTACAGGAAGAGACCTGTGTTCTTCACCCTGTTTACTTCCTGTCACACAGCACAGGCAGGCAGGAGGCTCAGCTTGCACTTACCCTGGCATTGGTCTCAGAGAAATTCAAGGTGAACGAAAGTTAGATTTTTGGAGGGAGGGAGACGTGGAACAGAAGATAGTGTGGGGTACGGAGAAGGAGTGTAGAGCAAAAAGTCAAAATAGACAGGAACAGGAAGGAGAGAATATAAAGACAAAGAAAATAAAGAGCAGGAGAGAGAATGCCATTTTCATATGGACTCAGACTAGAGAGCTGAGCACTCGTCCATCTGCCCGACAGTTGAAATGACTCATGATCAAAGTAAAAAGTGTCAGTACCACTTCTCACACACCTCTCTCACTAAAAGACAAACACACACCGCTCTCACTAAAAGACAAACACACAGAAAATTCTCGCTGCCACGCCTCACTAGACGTGAGCCCCCCCCCCCCCACCCCCACATGTAGCCTGGTCCGTGTCCCTGGGCTGCTAAGCCTTTATGATGTAGGAATGTTCTCCTTCACACTCAAGCAGAAGATCAAAGACTAGACGAGCACCTGACAGGCTGCATGTTCCGCTGACACTCACTCCGTACATCTGCTTTGATGCTGCTAACGCAGCTTTCTGCATGCTACACACAGCATATACATACACCCTGCAGACAGGATACACCTGCAGCCACGCATCTTCTCATCCAGATATATGAATATAGACAGAGCTCAGTCCCTCCCTCTCTATCCCCTCACCTCTTTCTTATCTTACATAATCTTCCTGCCTCTCTCACTTCTTTCCGCTCTTCCATCTCTACCCTCCTGCAGCAGTTGTAAGTCCACTAAAAACTGTTTAAAGCTGGATTCTCTCCACTCCCTTATCCCCTCCATCTTAATTTCTCTTCTACTCATCCCCTTTCTCCTCTCCTCCTGTGAAAGGTGGGAGGCTGCTAAGAGCAGCTGTAAACGTATAGCCACTTTCCAATCAATCACATTTTGTCCTCCATTACCCCTTCTCCTCATTCCTGTCCATCCTTCACCCGCTCCCTTGCCCCTCCCCTCCTGTGGATGGTGTACGCCTGCTAAGAGCAGCTCTAAAACCTTGCTGACAGCTCTGCCGCTGGCAAAGCTCATACAGCTGAGCCACAGTACAGCCTCCTATAACCACCGGCCTTCCCTGTAGGAGAGATGTAGAGAACAGAGGAAGAGCGGAGCCAACAGAGATAGTCAGAAAGATGAAGAGGAGAGAGACAGAGACCAGTGGAGGCTGGTGGGAGGAGCTATAGGAGGATGGGCTCATTGTAATGACTGGAATAATGGCTGAAATGGAACAGAGTCAAACATGTGGTATCCATATGTTTGATACCGTTCCACTGAATCCATTCCAGCCATTACAATGAGCCCGTCCTCCTATAGCTCCTCGCACCAGCCTCCACTGAGAGACAGATATAGACCGGGGGGGGGGAGTAATGTTTAGAACCTATTTCCCAATCTCTCTGGGATTAGTGTAGTTCTCATCTGCCCTGCAGTCTTCTCTCCTCCCTTCAGCCATGGGTTTAGAGAGACAGTCACAAGGAGGAAAGCAGATTTCCCTGGGCCTTTAGCCATTACCATTAGCCCCCATCACTATACGCCATCCCCTACTTCACTAATCAATTTAGCAGCTCGGCCCTGAACCCCAGCCCATCACTCATAATCCATCACCCTCAGCTCCACACTCCACCTAGCTTTCCGGTCTCCACATAGGAAATATCCAGGGAAATTCCAAGAAAAAAGGTATATTACCTTATAATATAATGAGTTCCTCTCTGGCAGATGCTCATATGAGAAAACCTACAGTGAGTAAAATAATCAATCAGTCAGTCAGTCAAGCTTAACGGTAATGCTTGCTTGTCTATGGGAGACTCAGTGAGCATGGATTCAGAAGTATGTATGAGGATACAAGCCGACTCAGCCAAGCCATAACTTCATCATGGTTATTCTCTAAACTCCTAGTCTGGTCTAACTAAGAGGGAGTTTTTCAGCTCAGGCCTCAGTGCACTAGTGGTCACATACACCACAAACCATTTCTCACACACACACACACACACACACACAACAACAACAAAAAAGATGAATGAAAAAGCCTCAGTACGGCTCATAAATCTCAGAGGGCCGTATTCAGAAGTGCATGGCAGAGTGCCAACAGGTCTACCAGTATGGGCCACACCCACCCTTTCCTTAACCTTAAACTGAATACAACTACTCCTCCCACTAGGAGTTTACACACTCATATGACAGATTAGAAAAGAATATTGAGTAATCATATCTTTGAGAAGCCCGGTGTCTGTGCTAAGGAGAGTTCAGGTCCATGCTGTAGTAGATAGAAACCATCTGCTCACGTCAGCCACACGTGTGCTGCATTCCTCCTGTCTGACCAGCCAACACACATGGCCCTGCAGACAGTCTCCTGTGTTATAGCTTACACACAGACCCACGTACTCTCACACACAAACCATAGCGTACAGAGTGAACTACACACACAGCCCCCCAAAAAGAACACACCTGCCCCATCAGTGCCAACCCTCTGGTCACCAGCTCACCCAAAGAGGAGTCAAGTAGAAATGACAGCTGGGAAAGACACGTAGACCAGTGAGCATTGCATCTCACACACACACACAGCAGTTGTAAGTGACCCTCTCCTTCCTCGGTGTCAA
Source organism: Salvelinus alpinus (assembly GCF_045679555.1). Classification (NCBI taxonomy): domain Eukaryota; kingdom Metazoa; phylum Chordata; class Actinopteri; order Salmoniformes; family Salmonidae; genus Salvelinus; species Salvelinus alpinus. The sequence goes on from NC_092106.1 coordinate 16,636,696, forward strand.
CATTCCTCTGCCTGCTCTCCCCACTGCCAAAACAGCACCAATCAGAGACATCCATTTCCACTGCCTAAAACACACACACACCTTTTTCTGTTTGTAAAGGCAGCTGACATCAGTCCACTCAGTAGGAGCCAAGAATAGAGTCACCATAACCCCTAGAGACATGGTCATTTAGCCCTGTTCATTCATTCATAACCTAGTCACACAGAGAGAACGAACAGGGTAAACAGAGCACAACACCTCCCCTTTCCTTCCAAAACCGCACAGGGAGAGGAGGACAAATAGATGTGGGGCTTCCAGCCCACCATCCAAAGAGGTTAAAAAGCAGAGACCTGGCAACACAGAATATATCCCCTGGCCTCTATAGAACCTCAGAGGCCATGGGGAGGACTACAGGAGTGTGTGTGTATGATGTGGAGAGGTATTCTACATCTCCCTCCTCAGCTCATCCAGCCAGCCTCATGCACAGCACCACAGATAGACAACAACCAGCATAAGAGATGCTGTGGTCTCAACTCTTAGAAATCTGGAGAACCTTATTTGAACCCCTATCCACACCCAGTAGTCCAGCTTCTCTAGGCCAGGAAGGGTGGGGTATGGCAGTGGAATGGCGTATTTTTAGATAGTGGACTTGTAGCGGAAGAAGTGCCTGGCTGGCAGAGGGAGTGTTGAATTATTGAACGGCTCGGAGGGACGTCATGCTGGGAGCTCTGCTGGGGCCTTTTTGGGGGCTCCTTGTGCACCACACACACAAACCAATCGAAGCTAGAGAATTTCAAGACTAGAGGGGCTAGGAGACAAGCACTTGGTTAATGGAAAAGAATGTTGGTGGGAAAAACAGAATCATTATACTCAATGTGAGTTTACTACTGCAAGAAATACAACTACCCGTGGCGGAAAAGACTTCAGATGGCAAATGGGGGAATTGTGACACTTGGATTCTGTGTAAGTGTTTCACTCGTCGGGTTCCGCTCCTCAAACATAGCGTGAGAGTCTTCTGGGGTCAGTTGCACCATTCTGGTCTTAACTCTACACCCAATCTAGGCTTGAAGACCAACTTTTTCATGCCCAGCTGGTGCAGAATGACTAAAAAATATCAGAAAACTGTAGAGAAGCTCCCAGCCCATCTCTTCCCGGGGGTTTTCCTACACAACGTTACCTTTCCTAGGTCACTGGTCTTTCCCCAACATCAAGGCAGGGCTGAAAAATGTTGAGCATCTGCTTTGACCAAAAGCAATAAAAGTGGGTCCAGGAATTTGCCTCCAGAATGAAGTGATTCAGAGTGGAACAAGCATGAGAGGAGCACCATTTTTTTTTGGTCTGCCAGAGTGAATGGTTTATTTGTTTTTTTATTATTATTCTCATCGATTCCATTATTTTATGGCTCCTGGAGGAATACATTTATTTTTTACTTCAGAGGCCTGAGGCTTGTGGGGGACATTTGGCAGGAAATTACATTGTCTGGAACAGGTGTGTGAAGCCCAGATATCATGAAATTCCACTGCTTAACATGCCATCGCTGCTGGTTGTTTACTTCCTCTAATGTCCTCTGGAAATCCATTACTTTAGAGTTGCATTTTACATACAAAAACATGAGGGAACACACGCACACACACAGGTAAACACACTAAGCAATCCTCTAGAATGCCGACACTGCAATTAGTCATGCCGCTTCTTTCATCTCCAGTGTGAGTGGGCTCAAGAGGGACCCAGGCTGCTGAATATCTAAACCAGACTACAAACCACACACACACCTGGAGCCTGACAGACATGCAAACGCCGCCGCAGTCAAAGCTGTCCACAATCATACATTTCCATACAGTAAGATGCAGACCAGCCAACTGAGCCCACCAACACTCCATAACAGCTGAAGAGGGTTTATTCTCATGGGGAGGGAACCATGAGCCTGATGCAGAGACACACACACTGGAGCCATTCTGCACCAGAGCTACAGTATAGATGAAATGAGGGAAAATGGCAGTATGGAGATGGGAATGAAAGGAGTTCAATTGAAAGCACCTCAGAGTGCTCCAGTAATCAGACTGCAGTTACACTGAGCTGTAATCACACTGACAACCTGAGTGGATGAAAGAGAGAAGAGGGAGAGAGGAGGACGAAAGCAGGTCAACTATAATATTCAAAAGGTTCAGAAAACTGCAAGCAATGGGCTTCCCTCCGCAAGAATCTCTCACGCATGCACTCGACTCACACACCACGTCTCTTTTTCTCTTGCACACACTCTGTCCCACCCCAGGATTAAAATGCAAATGGTGCCCTTTCCACTAACAGAGGCCTTTATTGTTAGTGTGAAGGGAAGGTGAACTCCGGTGAGGGCCAAGGTAAGCAAGAAAGGGAACAAGTGAGGAAAAAAAAGAGGAGCCCCACTAAAAAGGTCAGCCTTTCCTCTCATCCCTCTTAACACAATACTTCTCCCCATCTTCTCCTGTACAGAAACTGCCTACGCACACGCAGCCACACCACTCTCCTCTAAACTGCACTTGAAGGCAGCAGAGCGAGGGGGGGGGGGGGGGGGGCAAACATCAGCACAAAAGGAAAAAGATGACTTCATTATCAGAACTCCCTTTCTCCATTAAGCCATTCAGAGAAAAGATAACATGTTAGGAGAGTTAAGATGGGAGTTCTAAATGTCACTTGTATTCTATTGTGGACATTATTGTGTGGAGCTAATAGTAGGTCTATTCAGACAGACTCTTCAGCCAGACTATCACCCATGTAGAGAGAGCATCTCTCCCTACAAAATATCAACAAGAGAGGAACGTTAGTCAGGTTGTTTACATGGAGTCAGAACAAACAGCCTGGAATGGATATTTTACAGACAAAGACGCCATGAATCACCACATTCATTCTTAACACCTTACAAGGTATAGCATTTAGTTTGTGTGTTTCCAGCTTGCTATTCTTCTCTGAGAGGCGATGTATCATTCTGGGGCTAAATCGATTCCTCCTCCAGCCCTTGGCTACACTGCATCGCACTGCTTACGCACCGCCCCTGGGACAGGAATACATAAAACAATCACATACTGTAGCAGAAGCGCCGTTTGAAAAGCTGGTGTCTGAAATCAGTTTCACACTTCAATAAAGCGTGTAGGAATAAAACACACCAACAAAAAAAATCCCCTCGCCTACATGAGCAAATCTGAAGTGAACACCCTCTCCCACACAGAGCTGAGGAAGGCTTTTATAGCCTAGATTACCATCCTCTATAAGGAATCCAGGGAAGGAGAAATTAAGGAGCAAACTCAAACATGCTGCAGGGAAAACCAGACAAATGACCCGTTTTGGTCAAAGGGATGCAGGGAGCTGGTGCACTGGAACCCACAGTTCTACCCTGGAAAATAATGGCTATCCTTCATCGCGGCCTATTTTTAGAATGTTATCTTTCAGCCTGGATCAAGCCAGATATTCAACTTCTGTATTAGACATACTAGATCAGGACTGAACAGTAGAGCTCCTTATAAAAACACTGGCAGCCTGTAGACTGGGTCTGGGAGAGAGGCAGTGTGAGCAGGGTTCGCATCGAGTTTCTTCACGTAGCTCCATGGCGTTAGTCAATACTGGGCTGTCAGGCCCGCGTGGCCACAGCTGCAGCCCACGGAGACAAGGTCGCTGTTCAGGCAGGCCTGGCCATCATGACCAATCAGTGTTGTTACCCTGCCAACTATGGAAATAACCTCCGGCCACCCCCCAACATCCCATTAACAAAACACACACATTCTCTTCTGGTCAGGTTGAGGTGGAACAAGACCAGGATCCCACTTTCTCTCTCGTGCAGGGAGTATAATTACATTGACTGACTGCCTACCCGCCCCACCTCTCTCACACACACAGTGCCTGATGGATGGACGCTTTGCCCCTCTACAGGGACATCTGGTTGATCAGAGTAGGACGTGTATTTCTGTCAGACAAGCTGTTCGATCTGTGCCACTGAATGCTTGTCATGGAGTTAAAGAGCTACAGCTGCCAGGGCTTTGTCTGTGACTAGTGAATGACCAGAACATGGAGAGGGTGACAGGTGCATGGGCATCGGGTGACTTTCAGACCAGAATTTGACCAATATCAGAAAGCATCTCTCACTGGGGTTGGAAATGATCAGCTAGCTTGTCACATCCATCTTCAATCAACCTACACATATGAATGAGTTTAATCCTATTATCCCCCAAGCCTGCTATAATCGGTTTAGAGACTTTATCTGCAGCATACCACACAATCGTGTTATGTCTATAAGTCTTTTAAACTTGTAAGACCATGAATGACTCTCTTATTTTTGGCACAACTTCACAAAGTAAAATGCTAAAGTGCCTTCCACATGTCCCTGTGGAGAGGGATTAATATGATTTGATGCATAGCAAGTGCATGTGCACGTGTTGACCAACCCAAAAAAGTATGGTCGCTCAACAAATGAATGATAACAGACCATTTATCTTACCTCTCCCCCATGGCCATCGAAAATCCCAAATATAGACGGGTGACTCCTGTTCACGATGTCAGTGAGGACCTCGAAGCGGTCTTCCATGTGATCTCTCCGGCCTTGGATGGAGTACACCGCCACATTGTTACTCTTGAACTCCCAGGTTTTGGAGAACTCTGCGTCCAGAACATCTAGACCCCCGAATTTTTCATTCTGCATAATCTCCGCCACTTTCCCCTTGACCATTTTGACAGCATCCCGGCTGGACTTGACGATGGTCTTCACCTCGTCAGTGTGGAAGAAGTAACTCCACAGAGCCAGGCTTATGCATAGGAGGAACAAGGTCTCTGGTCTGAGCAGAAAATAACGCATGATCCGACCCAAAAGAGACAACAGTGTCATCGTATCCTCTATCATTTATACAAACAAGAAATCACGGCAGGTTGTTATTGTTTATCCGCAACTTTCAGTCCATTATTATCGATGCGAGAATAAATAAATCAGCGAAACCAAATTAAGCAAACGTAGCCTACAGCACAGCGTAAAAGGCTGAATTAATTCAACGAAACGCTGATAGCTCACATGTAGAAATGCTGCTTGACGTCTTGGAGAATCCGTAGACACTGCGGGGTGAAAGATTCTGGCTTGGCTTGTTCACTCTAGCATAAAACCTCGTGAACCAGCGGTTGTCCATATGATGCGGTGACTCGCACAACCGTGCAAGGAGGAGAATTGTAGCTATATATAACCTCAGACAGTTGGAGACCTCGCGTTGAAGTACCTCGTTTAAAGCTAACCTGAAAACAAACTGCATGCTCCCTCAACCTTTGACAGCGAGATTGAACTGTAAATAGTGCCCTCGAACTGTAGCGTTCGGTTTGCAGGACCCCACCACTGGGAGCACGTGAGGTGTGCACCATTCAAGCTTTTTTAGGATAACATGCATCATATTTCTGGAGGGACAAACTAAATGTCACTTGCAACTTTATACTGCTGAATATAAAATGTTGCGTTTGGGAAAATCGCTTATTTTTAACGTACGTAACTTCTGGACCGATGCATGGTCCTCCCCACAGATGATTGTTTTAATAGGATCCCACTTTCTATACATTACAGCAAGCCCAGAGAACCAGACCAATGTTTTGACTAGAAGGGATACAGCTTTTGTCAAAATTGACTTTTCGTAGCAGGTTAGGAGAATTAGGTTAAGGTTAGGAAAAGGATTAGGGTGAGCTAAAATGCAAAAAAACGAAAACACATTTGACGTAAAAAACGGTATCCAATCTAGACATGACCCCAGAACGGTTATCAAACAGATAAGGCAAAGGTTTAGGAACTCTAAAGTACATTGTAAAATTCTACTTTGCTTTGTTGTGTTCTTGTTGTTGATGATGAAAATGGCGACGAAGAAAGATAAAGGAGGAAGGTATAGTATATAGATAACGATCAAATGTATCTTCTTTGGATAAATTCATTTATCTTAGATTTAAACAATTGCCTTCTTGTCCAATCCAATGTATGCAACAAAAGGATTCATTGGATTATAAAAAAAAATCAGTAATCTCATAACTTCCATATATAATGCAGTTTCTTCTGTGTGTATGGGATTTGAATTGTTTATGAAGCAACTGCACTCAGGCAAAAGAGAGGAACGGACTGGGTCCTTTTGCCACCAGGAAGTGGTGTGTCGTCATCATCCTGCTCCTCCTTTCCAGTTTGTGTTGGAGAAACGTGGAGGTTCGCAACGTGTAGATGAATTAACATTCTGTAAGTATGTGTTGTGTATTAGTTGTTTTATTGAAATGGCATTAAGGGCCCCGAAACATTTTAACACGGGCCCTTCTATGTAATGACATCTGTCACGATCATCGCAAATTAGTCGGCTAGCAAGTACCAGCCATTTAACATATTCTATCTAACAGTTACTGGTTGCCGGTTAGTAAAGTAAATCCAATTGTATAACGTTACCTAGCTAACGAGAACTGCCAGCAGAACATGGTCTGTCAGATGAGATGTGACATTGTGATAATGGTTAACTGACAGAGATGTCATGGAATAGTATCTAATTCTGTGTCATGTGTAAAAAAAAATATATATAAAAAAAAAATATATATATATATTAACGTTAACAGGAAAGTTAGTACAATAGATAGCTGGCTACCATGTATTGACTATAATCAATACACATTAGCCCTGTCGATAATATCATGACGTTTTTGTATATAATCTAAAAAGTAAACGCTTGTCTGGTTCATAACATCAATCTGATTTGTCTTGTCTAGTTCTCACTGCTACATCCAAGCCATTTATAATGGAGTACATGCAAGCTCCTGCTACAAGCAGTCAGGGGAACATGTAAGTAGAATTTATGATCAGCCTCCTACATGCTACAAATAATCTGTCCTTTACCATTAGTGTGAAGGTGTAGATTCATAGCTTTTTCAAAGGTATCAGTTGGTACACAGTACTAATTAAGAAATTATTTATCTCCTCTACCCAGCCTGTGCTGCACCTGTGGCATCCCCATCCCTCCAAACCCAGCCAACATGTGTGTGTCTTGCCTCAGGACCACAGTTGATATATCTGAGGGAATCCCCAAGCAAGTCAACCTGCACTTCTGCAAGCAGTGTGAACGGTACTGCCCAGACCACCATCACAAGCCTGTGAAACTTAGTGCCACAGCTAAGATGTTTAAATACCTGTCTATTGCTCTTACTTGACCAAAGGATCATTAGTCAGTTAACTGGGATCTTACCACAGCTCCTACATTAGTTCAGATGGATTGATTGCTCCTCTTTCTCTTCCATGCAGGTACTTGCAGCCTCCAGCCTCCTGGGTGCAGTGTGCTCTAGAGTCCAGGGAACTGCTCGCCCTCTGCCTTAAAAAACTGAAGGGCAACATGACTAAAGTGAGTATCCCTTCCCTATTCTGCTCTATTTATATTCAAAGATACACTTGTTAAATTTTTTTAACAGGGCTGTAGCCATTCCCCTCGGAAACTCATGTGACCTCTCAATCCAGGTGCGTCTGATCGATGCTGGATTCCTGTGGACGGAACCCCACTCCAAGCGGATCAAGTTGAAGGTGACCATACAGAAAGAGGTGAGAGAGAGGAGACGAGTGGAGAAATGAGAGGCATGCGAGTGTGACATATTTAATATAAGGGATTAGTGTGGATTAGGAACCTGATCTGGAGGACGTGTCCCACCGCTATGTGTCCCACCATGTTGTCATTATTTAATCCAGGTGACACTAAAGGGATAAAGGGCTGACTAGTTTCAGAGCACAGTGATTGGGTGAAGTTTAGCCAGTGGCTGTCATAACTTCATGACCTTTCAGAGGAGTCTCAGTTCCTCAGGGCCCAGGGCTTTGTATGGTGTGTAGGGGGTTTTGTGTGACCTGTGATCTTGTATCTAGATGTCCTTTAGTCACCAGAAATAGCAGCACCAAACCCTGATGAATAAAGTCTTACACATCAGTGTTTCCCAAATGGCGGGTGGGTAATGATCCACTGGTGGGTCACAGCCAATTCCCTTTGGGTTACAGCTTTCTAGCCCAGTTCTGGACTTTAAAGAGTGTTTTATTTACTTGGTGTGTCACATTACAGTCGTAAACTATGTTCTGAGTCAGTCATATAAGAGAATAGTGGTTGATGGTAGTGTGATTCTTCCTGTCCAGGTGATGAACGGAGCCATCCTGCAGCAGGTGTTTGTGGTGGAGTTTGTCATCCAGGGCCAGATGTGTGACGACTGCCACCGTGTCGAGGCCAAGGACTTCTGGAACTCTGTGGTGCAAGTCAGACAGAAGGTACCACTGATGATTAGACTTATATTATTCATGTTGCTCACCACAACAATTGTTTTTTTAACATGTTGTGTTTTTAACCTAATATTGGGCTGGTCCTTTTTAGACTTCTCACAAGAAGACCTTCTACTACCTGGAGCAGCTGATTCTCAAACACAAACTCCATCAGAACGCACTCAACATCAAGGAGATCAATGGTGGGTGTGGGATAGAATATACTGCTCTAAAGTGGGGGTTTCATCCAGGAAGAGACACCAGACCATGCAAGCTTACCATTGACATTGGCGATTTTCTTAATAAAGCTTTCCTGTCCCGGGCTTTAGAAGGGCTTGGCCATGTGTTTATAATCAGTGTGGTAGGATCATAGTACTGAGCATTCTGTTTACCATGCCAACAATGCTGTTTGACTCGGGTCCTATTTTCAGTCACACACACACACACACTGTGTAGTGAGAGATATTTCAGAAGCAGCGCCCAGTGTGGTTGGACCAGATTGTAAGGGAGAAGCTGTCCTTTGACAGTTCAGTATAAATTACCCCCCTCTCTAGCCGGAGTTAAAAGCCTTGAAGCTTCAACATGTGGCGGCCATATCCCCCCCGGTGCCCATCTGGTCTGTGTTACTGAGGCTGTCGTATTAAGTGTGTTGGAATGGTGATGACCCAGGTCGCGTGTGGTGTGTGTGTCTGGTATTGATTTATTGACTGAGGGCTGACTTGTTTTTAATCTTTCTCCTCTCTCAGAGGGTATTGATTTCTACTATGCCACCAAGCAGCATGCTCAGAAGATGGTGGATTTTCTCCAGTGCACAGTCCCCTGCAGGTAGGAACAGTTCACCAGAGACCCTCCACTACGGGTAGAGGTTGCCCTGTAGTGACAACTCTCTGACCTGAGGTCAGTGTCTTGGTGACGTCCTCCTACTCTTGATGGCTCCTTAATGGTTATTGCATAATGCCCATTAAATGTTAATTTGTTGTTGGGACAATATGTTGACATTGAATTGAACAGTGATGACTTGGACCGCACTAACCACAGTAAGTGTGGTCTGTGTGGCTAGTGCTACAATTATTCAATGTCTATAGACATATATTTCTAGCTTAGCATGGAGAGGATTGAGAATGTTGTTTATTTTTTCTCTGACAAGATATTGTTGTCTTTGTTTTTTTTGTGTCACTGTCTTGTTTAGGTCGAAGACCTCCCAGCGCCTCATCTCCCATGACATCCACTCAAACACATTCAACTACAAGAGCACCTACTCCATTGAGATCGTTCCTGTTTGCAAGGTATGTAGCATCTTCCTCAAAAATACTGAAGGTCAAATGCTCTACATACTGTGCATTCGGAAAATATTCAGACCCCTTGACTTTTTCTACGTTTTGTTACGTTACAGCCTTATTCGAAAATGTATTAGTGTCATATATATATATATTATTTATATGAATTAAATATCACATTTACATAAGTATTCAAACCCTTTACTCAGTACTTTGTTGAAGGACCTTTTGGCAGTGATTTACAGCCTCGAGTCTTCTTGGGTATGACGCTCCAAGCTTGGCACACCTGTATTTGGGGAGTTTCTCCCATTATTCTCTGCAGATCCTCTCAAGCTCTGTCAGATGGATGGGGAGTGTCGCTACACAGCTATTTTCAGTTCTCTCCAGAGATGTTCGATCAGCTCCCGGCTCTGACTGTGCCACTCAAGGACATTCAGAAACTTGATCCCGAAGCCACTCCTGCGTAACTTGGCTGGGTGCTTAGGGTCGTTGTCCTGTTGGAAAGTGAACCTTTACCCTAGTCTGAGGTCCTGAGAGCTCTGGAGCAGGTTTTTATCAAGAATCTTTCTGTACTTTGCTCCGTTCATCTTTCCCTCGATCCTGACTAGTCTCCCAGTCCCTGCCGCTGAAAAACATCCCCAAAGCATGATGCTGCCACCACCATGCTTCACTGTAGAGATGGTGCTTGGTTTCCTCTAGACGTGACGCTTAGCATTCAGGCCAAAGAGTAATTTAGGTGCCTTTTTGCACTCTACCATAAAGGGCTGATTGGTGGAGTGCTGCAGATATTGTTGTCCTTCTGGAAGGTTCTCCCATCTCCACCTAGGAACTCTGGAGCTCTGTCAGAGTGACCATCGGGTTCTTGGTCACCTCCCTGACCAAGGCCCTTCACCCTGCAAAATGACCTCCAGCAGGCCACAAATGTGCATGTGTCTCACAAGGGGTCTGAGGATCTCATCTCGGTACCTAATGGCAGTCAGGCTACCTCTGGCGAGCACATGGAGGGCTGTGTGGCCCCACAAAGAAATGCCACCCCACACCATGACTGACCCACCGCCAAACCGGTCATGCTGGAGGATGTTGCAGGCAACAGAACGTTCTCCACGGCGTCTCCGGACTCTGTCACATGTGCTCAGTGTGAACCTGCTTTCATCTGTGAAGAGCACGGGGCGCCAGTGGCGAATTTGCCAATCTTGGTGTTCTCTGGCAAATGCCAAACGTCCTGCACGGTGTTGGGCTGTAAGCACAACCCCCACCTGTGGACGTCGGGCCCTCATACCACCCTCATGGAGTCTGTTTCTGACCGTTTGAGCAGACACATGCACATTTGTGGCCTACTGGAGGTCATTTTGCAGGGCTCTGGCAGTGCTCCTCCTTGCACAAAGGCGGAGGTAGCGGTCCTGCTGCTGGGTTGTTGCCCTCCTACGGCCTCCTCCACGTCTCCTGATGTACTGGCCTGTCTCCTGGTAGCGCCTCCATGCTCTGGACACTACGCTGACAGACACAGCAAACCTTCTTGCCACAGCTCGCATTGATGTGCCATTCTGGATGAGCTGCACTACCTGAGCCACTTGTGTGGGTTGTAGACTCCGTCTCATGCTACCACTAGAGTGAAAGCACCGCCAGCATTCAAAAGTGACCAAAACATCAGCCAGGAAGCATAGGAACTGAGAAGTGGTCTGTGGTCACCACCTGCAGAACCACTCCTTTATTGGGGGTGTCTTGCTAATTGCCTATAATTTCCACCTGTTGTCTATTCCATTTGCACAACAGCATGTGAAATTTATTGTCAATCAGTGTTGCTTCCTAAGTGGACAGTTTGATTTCACAGAAGTGTGATTGACTTGGAGTTACATTGTGTTGTTTAAGTGTTCCCTTTATTTTTTTGAGCAGTGTATTATAACAGACACAGCTTCCCTTGGATAGAACTGTGTTGTTTTAAAAGATGCTTTTGAACTGTCAAATGAAAAACTAAATTCGACTCGATCTTGGTGTGTCTAGGTCAGGATTCTTTACTCAAGCTTTTTTGTTGAGTGAATGTTTCTCGTCAATGCTCTTCTGTTGGATTCATGTGGTAGATGAATCTACTCCTATTTTCCAACGTAGACTGAGTACACAAGCATCGATGCTTGGCTTCTGACCATACATGTGAAGAGGGAATTTTGTTCATATCCAATTCCATCTGCATGTGTTTTTGTTCATTTCTATCCAATGACTGAATGAAGTATTACAGCACTGGCTTATTTAATAAACGGATATGACTCAACATTTTCGAGATCAATGAAATACATTCCTAATCAGAATCTTATTTTCTTTTGCGTTGTTTCTGAGACAAATTGTAATCACGCTGATAAAACAAAGAGAACCCAGCCGACCCCTTGTATAACCAAACTGGCAGTGACAGCACAGCCTCTGTTGTTGTTATTCAGAGGAGATTGCTAATCCAGAGTTGAATGTTAATCTCTTCTGTAGTACAGCTTGATGTGGGTTTTCTGGGGAATAATCTGGTGGGGAGGTTGGCATAGGGGGGAGGTTCCAATGTTCTCTCTGACCAGACCTCAGTTTGACCCCTGGTTTGTTTTGTCTCATTTCCCAGGACAACGTGGTGTGTCTGTCGCCGCGTCTGGCTCAGAGCCTGGGGAACATGGGCCAGGTGTGTGTGTGCGCCCGAGTCACCAGCACCATCCACCTGATCGACCCCAACACCCTGCAGAGTGAGTACAGTATGCACCACATGCTATTCTGGCTACTGAAAAATAGCTTTTACAGATATGCTCTGCTTCATTGATTGATTAGTGTTGATGTGTTGACAAGTTCAAAGTTTAAAGGTGATTGGGTTTGTGACTGGATGAGTGTGTGCTTGTCTTGATATAAAGCATCAAAAGTTGACCATGTGCTCCATATTTTTAGCATCAGTTTTTGATAGACTGATGGAATGTCATTATATTCCACTTGACTTCAGTCTTTTGTACCTAACTGAACCCAGTATCGTTTACAGTGTGTCTGTTCACCACATGCTCATCAACCTCCCTCTCAACAGCTTCCCTCTGTGTCTAATCAGGGCATTCCACACATGGGGCACACACACACTCATTTGTTGTCATTACTTGCTGTGTGTGTAAAAAAAATTCCTCTGTTTCTTTCGGATATTTTGAAAGGCAGGGCACACGTTTTTAATTAGTGTTCAAAGAAAGGCTACTTTTGCGCCAGGGCCGCCTTTCTCAACCCCAGCCTCTGGGCAGATCAGTGATCCGTGCTAGCCAAATCACTAGACTGCAGGGGGAGTGAAGATCAAATGAATCCTTTCATCTTGTGTGCGTGAGTGTAGGAAATGATTGGTGGTGTTTTGAGCAGTCAGAATTGAAACTTTGGACTGTCCATAGAGAGAACCATCTAATTCTATTTCTCCTGTCTGACCCAACAGTCGCTGAGGTGGATGGGGGCACATACTGGCGCAACCCCTTCAACAGCCTCGTTAGCCCACGGCAACTGGAGGAGTTCATCGTCATGGATACTGACATCATCAGGAACCAGAAGCTGGGGGCGGGAGCAGGCATGAGGTCCAATAAGGTAGGAGTTCTGAGGGAAATGGGCGGTGATTTGGAATTGGGCAGAAGTGTGGCCCATTAGCAAGAACACCTCAATTTCAAGAGAAATAAATGCTGCTAGTCTGTTTCTTTAGATGCTGTGTGTATGTGTGTTCATGCGTGCAACCTCACTCACTCCATGTGAGGAAAAACATGTTCTAGTGTGTGTGTTGGCGAGACAGATTGTTTGGGTTGATACAGCTTGACTGCGGGGCTTTGGTGTGTTTGTGGCTTTAATGAAAGTGGTGTTGAGCAGATTGAATTATGGGGAACATTTCTCTTTTCTCTGAAGAAAAATCAATAGTGAAGCATTACATTATCCCTGAAGCAGCACATCCGATTAGAGAAAAACCCTCCACAATACATGGAAGTGTTTGTGTGAAATGGAACAGGGAATGGGCTCGCTACGAGAACGATAATGATCCCATCACCCATCTAAGGGTGTTGAAACACTAAACGCCCTCATCCGTTTAGTGGAAAGGAATAGAAGTAATGGTGGTGCTAGGGTAAATCTTGTGTGTGTTCTGATTTGTATTTCCAGCACACTCTGGCTGAGGTGTGGGTGCAGAAGACCTCAGAGATGGACACTGCTCAGCAGTACCACTGTCGCACCCACCTGGGCCACCTGCTCAACATAGGAGACATGGTGCAGGGGTCGGTGACTGTCATGGGCTGCTATACAGCTACTTTTAACTCTTAATTATTCATGGAAATTCTTGCTGTATAAGAGAATCAAAACAATACCTAACTATTTTACTTGTGAAGTTAGAGAAAATTTGTTTTTTCACTTTTGTTTCCCCTCTAGCTTTGACTTTGCCAATTCCAACGTTAATGACGAGTTTCTGAACAAGATGAACCCTAGTCATATTCCTGACGTGGTAAGAACCAGTACATAATACTGTGTGCACACCTATATCCTCCAAAACAAAGATCTCCAACAGGTAGATCGCGAGCTACCAGTAGTTCCCAGCCAACATATGAGTAGCTCTCCAATCAATTCTCAAAGTACATGTGTTTTTCCATCACAAACTGTCACAAACATAAAGCACCTGGCTACTATCCAATCAAAGCCACATTTACATTTTCCCAACCCGGTTAGCCACTATTGGCTTAAAAAGCCAAACATAACACAATATCTGCCAATTAATTTCCAGCAATGTTGCCCCATGTCTGTGTTTGGTGCGCGCACTTGTCTATCACTCCGTATGTAGCCAGTTAATGATCATGTCTTTTTTTTCTTCAATTGGTTTGTGTTTTGAGGTTCAACCCAACATTGTGCACATTTTAATACAGTTGAGTAGACAGACTTTCCCCCAAAACCTTCTCTATTAAATGTTAACCTCAAAGTAGGCTTACCTGACAGAGTTATAAATGTGTTTATTTGTTTCTATTGTGGCCATTGTTTTGTGATCTCTGCCATGACATGTGCTGCAGCAGTAGGCCTAACAGCAGAAACATCGCTAGACCGACACATTCCTGTCTCGCTAGATGCGCAATTAAAGGGGAATTACACTTTTTCCAGACCTCATATGGTCTTCTGATGTGATTTAAGCATTGCCATGGACTGAGAACATCAATTTTAATTGTTTCTCTATGAATATTTGTAATATTGAGAGTATAATTGTTTTTGTACAAATCCAAACCAGGAAAAATAAAACAGAATTCTGGAAAATACAAAATATAATTTTATTGGGCCTGTCATGCCAAATCCTGTTTATCAACCATTATTTTACCAGGTATATTGACAGAAAACACATCTCTTGTACACCAAGGACCTTGGGACGAAGTAGAGGAGAACATTGTTCCTGTTAGAAAGCTATAAAATAAATTGCACCTTGCAACATTAATTATTCTAAAAGTAACTCTCATGCTACAAAAGGTTGGAGAACCCTGGTCCCAAAACAACACATTTTTACCATGTACTGTACTGTCTGTATTAGTTCACATTGCCCCCTGGTGGACATTGTAGGATTGGTTCGATTTTATGTTTGCTGCATTGAGTTGAAATGTCAATCCTCTAATGGAAAAATTGGCCGCCTGACCAAATACTATTCACTTAACTTTGAAATGAAAGCTCAACTGCATTTGGCAGAATACATAATAACAAAATCAATGCATGTATTGAAGCCATTTGAACATGCTTGTTGTGGACTTGCAGGTGCTGATTAAGAAGAGCTACAACCGCAGCAAGAGGGTGAAGCGCAGGAACTGGAAGCTGAAGGAGATGGACAAAGACAGAGAGGGCATGGCGCCTGAAGACGAGAGGTAGGGATGAGAGGAGGAACTGATGAGAGAGGAGGAATGTGGAGGGGGAGAAGCAGGAAGGGATGAGGAGAGAGAGTGAGGGAGGAGAGAACTGAAAGAGTGAAGGTTGGATATCCTCTTTATCCAGGTGATGACTTTGTAAGTTGTGAAAGGTGTCTGTCTTCAACATTGGCGGTGATTTTATATATTGTTCTCCTCTCTTTCTGTTTCAGACAATACCAGGACTTCCTAGAGGACCTGGAGGAAGACGAAGCCCTGAGAAAGAACGTCAACATCTTCAGAGGTGAGTGGGACCACAGCTTTCCGCTTCTCTTTATTGTTCCTCTTGCGAGAACCTGGCAGTTTTCCCCAATTGTCACCCATAGCTTTTGATTTATCCATTTTTAGCCGTAGCCTCATGATAGAGTTGTATTGTTTTGTATTGCAGATGCGTCTAAGATCCCAGTGGAGAGTGACACGGATGACGAGGGTGCTCCTCGGATCTCTCTGATGGAGATGCTGGAGGACCTCAGCCTAACAGACGCCACCGGGGGAGAGGGAGCCAACATGCTGACCGAATAGACCAATCACCGGCCTGCTTACAGCCACATAATGGCTGTTCAGACCAATCAGGTCTTACTAACATCAACATGATGATTGACTAGACAAATGGGAATCCTACTAGTAAAATGAGGGATTAGTAGTCCAATAAGAATGGCAATGCCACCTGTTGTCAGTTACCATTGCTTACAGTCTCCACCCAACAGCAGCCACTCAGAAGGCTGCAGACTGGTCACTTCTAAGGTTGCTGAGTTATTGATGGTAACCTGCCCTTTTTTTTACCCTGTCTCCATGTTAGAGGCAGTGGGTTGTGGTGATGTACTCGAAAACCACTTAATTTCCAAATAAAATATAATCTGGTTACAATATGACTTTGTCATTCTGAGATGCTGCATCCACTAGAAAGACCTGGATAAGTGGGGAAGATGTCGCTGCACAATGAGCATGGATCTCACTCTCAATATAGTACCTATGATTTAAAAGGAGGGACAGGCCACATGGTGAAAGTGGCAGAATGTACCAGTTGAGAACGCATAGGCACCTTCTATGAGTAGATAGTTGTATGTGTAGATATCCCAGGTATACCTGTATGCATTCTGGATTGGGTATGCTTACAGTGCGTCTGGAAAGTTTTCAGAACCCTTCAGTTTTCCCAAATGTTGTTATGTTACAGCCTTATTCTAAAATTGATTAAATACAATTTTTAAACATCGTCATCAATCTACACCCAATACCCCATAATGACAAAGCGAAAACAGGTTTTTAGAAATATTTGCACATTTTATAAAAAATATAATAAATAAAACATATTTACGTAAGTATTCAGATCCTTTGCTATGAGACTCATGATTGAGCTCCGGTGCATCCTGCTTCCATTGATCATCCTTGAGATGTTTCTACAACTTGATTGGAGTCCACTTATGGTAAATTCAATTGATTGGACATGATTTGGAAAGGCACACACCTGTCTATGTAAGGTCCCACAGTTGACAGTGCATGTCAGAGCAAAAACCAAGCCACGAGGTCAAAGGAATTGTCTGCAGAGCCCCGAGACAGGATTGTGTCGAGGTACAGATCTGGGGAAGGGTACCAAAACAATTCTGAGACATTGAATGTCCCCAAGAACACAGTGGCCTCCATCATACTTTAATGGAAGAAGTTTGGAACAAGGAGAGCTGGCCGCCCGGCCAAACTGAGCAATCAGGGGAGAAGGGCCTTGGTCAGAGAAGTGACCAAGAACCTGATGGTCACTCTGACAAAACTCCAGTGTTCCTCTGTGGAGATGGGAGAACCTTCCGGAAGGACAAACATCTCTGCAGCACTCCAATCAGGCCTTTATGGTAGTGGCCAGATGGAAGCCACTCCTCAGTAAAAGGCACCTAAAGGACTCTGACCATGAGAAATAAGTTTCTCTGGTCTGATGAAACCAATATAGAACACTTTGGCCTAAATGCCAAGTGTCACGTCTGGAGAACCTGGCACCATCCCTACGGTGAAGTAAGGTGATGGCAGCATCGTGCTGTGGGGATATTTTTCAGTGGCAGGGACTGGGAGACTAGTCAGGATCGAGGCAAAGATGAACGGTGCAAAATACAGAGAGATCCTTGATGAAAACCTGCTCTAGAGCACTCAGGACCTCTGACTAGGGTGAAGGTTCACTTTCCAACAGGACAATGACCCTCAGCACACAACCAAGACAACGCAGGAGTGGCTTCGGGACAAGTCTCAATGTCCTTGAGTGGCCCAGCCAGAGTCCGGAAACCGATTGAACATCTCTGGAGAGACCAGAAAATAGCTGTGCAAATACAGGTGTACCAAGCTTGTAGTCAGACCCAAGAAGACTCGAGGCTGTAATCGTTGCCAAAGGTGATTCAACAAAGTACTTAATAAAAGGCCTGAATACTTAAGTAAATGTGATATTTCAGTTTTTTTTACATTTGCAATGAAAATCTAAACCTGTTTTTGCTTTGTCATTATGGAGTATTGTGTGTAGATTGATGAGGGGGGGAAACTATTTAATTTTAGAAAAGGCTGTAACTTAACAAATTGTGGAAAAGTCAAGGGGTCTGAATACTTTCTGAATGCCCTGTATGATTGTAATAGGCTGCAGACTGGCAACTAGATTCTCTACCCAACAACACCAAACCCACTCGCATGCAGAGCCACTGGCTTGAGAAATTGGTTCCCCATCATTAAGCTAAAATTAGTTCACCAAGCTTCAGAAATGAATCAATCCAGATTTAATTTGGAACTAGGACTCAGTGGGCACATGTCCCCTACTATTAGACTGTTCCCCAATACAATCAGCTCTATTGTTATCAGGTAGTCATTCTGATTGTAGTAGGGGCTGAAGGGGAGAGAGGTGGGTGCAGGGGGAGGTTGAGTGCTTCTGAGGAAATGTTAGATATATACTACCGTTCAAAAGTTTGGGGTCACCAGTCTCAACGTCAACAGTGAAGAGGCGATTCCGGGATGCTGGCCTTCTAGGCAGAGTTGCAAAGAAAAAGCCATATCTCAGACTGGCCAATAAAAAGAGAAGGATAAGATGGGCAAAAGAACACAGACACTGGACAGAGGAACTCTGCCTAGAAGGCCAGCATCCCGGAATCGCCTCTTCACTGTTGACGTTGAGACTGGTGTTTTTTGGGTACTATTTAATGACGCTGCCAGTTGAGGACTTGTGAGGCATCTGTTTCTCAAACTAGACACACTAATGTACTCTTGTCCTCTTGTTCAGTTGTGCACCGGGGCCTCCCACTCCTCTTTCTATTCTGGTTAGAGACAGTTTGCGCTGTTCTGTGAAGGGAGTAGTACACAGCGCTGTACGAGATCTTCAGTTTCTTTTCAATGTCTCGCATGGAATAGCCTCAGAACAAGAATAGACTGATGAGTTTCAGAAGAAAGTTCTTTGTTTCTGACCATTTTGAGCCTGTAATCGAACCCACAAATGCTGATGCTCCAGATACTCAACTAGTCTAAACTTTTATTGCTTCTTTAATCAGAACAACAGTTTTCAGCTGTGCTAACATAATTGCAACAGGGTTTTCTAATGTTCAATTAGCCTTTTAAAATGATAAACTTGGATTAACTAACACAACGTGCCATTGGAACAGAGGAGTGATGGTTGCTGATAATGGGCCGCTGTACGCCTTTGTAGATATTCCATTAAAAATCTGCCGTTTCCAGCTACAATAGTCACTTACAACATTAACAATGTCTACACTGTATTTCTGATCAATTTGATATTTTAATGGACAAAATATGTTTTTGAAAGGAAACAAGGAAATTTTTAAGTGACCCCAAACTTTTGAATGGTAGTAAATATTAGGAGAGAGAGAAAGGTGTGTTATGTGCCACTTCTCAGTCTTGTTTGAAGAGGGAGGAGGCGGGATCTTGTTTTTTAGCAACTTAAACAGGTTTTTAGGGGTAACCAGATCCTTGAGAAAGTAACTGTAGGTCTCTGAGACAGAGGAGGACAATAAGGTAGAGCAGGGGGTTCTCTACCATCCCTCCCACTCTCTCCCCCTGACCCCTTTTTCTCACCCACCTCCTCTCCATACACCTACAGTATACGCTCTCTCCATCAAAGCCTGTTCTTATCACACACTCACCTCATTTTATCACCTCCTTTTTCTGACCCCGTTTGTCCACTTTTCACTCTCCTTCCAATAATACTATTGAAAAATCAGTGAGCTACCTGACTGTTCAACTGTTTAGAGTCCCAAATAGTGACATGCTCCCTCGTGCTGTGAGTCTGGCTTCCGGCAAGCAGAACTGTCATGTTCAAAGCGAACAGGGGGGATGCCTGAAGAGAATTATAGAGGACTCTGTCCCATTATAGTGTGTGTGCGCACAGGCAGCGCTATTGAGGCCATCTCCATTTTGAAGTAGTCAATTTTCTTCTACTAATTCTAAGAGTTGGTAAACAAACTAAAAGGGTGCGTACTGCCACCTGGAGTGTTGTTTGAACAGGTATAAAGCCAAGGTTGTTGATTTACTGCCACCTGCAGTTATGGAATGTTTGCTCACAAGTATAATTCATTATGTGATCCTTCCTTAACCCATAGGAAGTCCCACTCAGTTGATTACTTCAAAATATCAAAAATCCTCGAATACACTGCCCATGCTAAAACAGGCTTTTGGCCACTAGAGTCCTCTATCGTTCTCTATGAGAATGCCATACAAAAGTTGCCTGGACAAGCGCGTCATGTGTCTCCTATCCAATAATGCAGGACAGAGTTTTGATTACTATTCCACTGACTTAACGACTATGGATTAGCCCTATTTGTGAAGAATCCTGCTTTATTTAGATGTTCATTTAAAGACACACTTGCACCCAACACTCTGTCCACCCAACGCTCTGTCTGTAAAAACCCAACTCCAGGGAAAGAGAGAGTAGTGGGTGTGGTGTAAAGAACATTACCTGCTACATGTAGGCTATATTGGTGAACAGGTAGTGCAGCTTTTTACACAAAGCAGCGTAACTGTAGTGGGACACAGGCCATTCTCTCTGGTGTCCTGCAATACACTTTATCCAGTAGAACCGAGGGAGCGCGGTCAGCAGCACGTTATCAGACAGAGAGGTGAGCTCACTTTATCCAGTAGAACCGAGGGAGCGCGGTCAGCAGCACGTTATCAGACAGAGAGGTGAGCTCACTTTATCCAGTAGAACCGAGGGAGCGCGGTCAGCAGCACGTTATCAGACAGAGAGGTGAGCTCACTTTATCCAGTAGAACCGAGGGAGCGCGGTCAGCAGCACGTTATCAGACAGAGAGGTGAGCTCACTTTATCCAGTAGAACCGAGGGAGCGCGGTCAGCAGCACGTTATCAGACAGAGAGGTGAGCTCACTTTATCCAGTAGAACCGAGGGAGCGCGGTCAGCAGCACGTTATCAGACAGAGAGGTGAGCTCACTTTTATAGGATCCTTATTGTTGTTTTTTGTTGGCCTACAGATTGTTACAGATTATTATTGTGTCGTATAGGCATGTAGGCTAGCATGTAGACTACATTCATGTGAGAAGGCCTATTCAATTGTTACACAATGTCTCTCTAGGGCATTAGATAGCCACAATTATTTATCAGAGAGGTGTAACAGGAAAGGACCTGGAAAACCAGCACACATGCTTGGATTAGATTTTAGGTTTATTTATTGACATGCCACAGTGTGTGTTTTTATCTATTTGGTCCATAACTGTTTATTAATGAGTAGGCTATTACTCTGGTGAAGAAGTGTGCACTGGTGTCAGGTGAGTTTCTGACTCTGAGACAGAGGCTTTCCTATTGTGCCCCTAGCTACTTAATGTAAATTACCCTGTGTGGAAGTAGAGTAAATGTCTGTTCCTTTCCACCATCTGTATGGTGGTGGACCCTTTTGACATCATTGACAATAAAAAGGAAGGTGCCAAGTGTGCTGTTTGAGTGGAACACTGTGTGTGTGTGTGTGTGTGTGTGTGTGTGTGTGTGTGTGTGTGTGTGTACTGTGCATGCGTGCAGATTTAATTGACCTTGTCTGGGGCTCTCAGGAGCTAATTTCTACAGGTCCTCTCCACCAGAGAGACCCCTGTGGCCCCCAGGGGACATGGGCTATGATTGACCCTGGACCTTCTCATTAATAAACACAGACCCACAATTTAATGTGTTTTCTAATACCATTTTGCATTGTTTCCTCCCTCAAGGATATGGTAGGTATGTAAGACATGGGTAATTACAGAGTAGCAGGCACACTGAAGCTGAAGAAGACTAGGGTTTATAATGAGACTACTACAAACACTTGAGGTTATATCACTGAACAAAGAGTTTCCCCCAACACACATGCATGCATACACACACACACACACACATGGTAAACTCATTTTTCAGCTACGAAGTGTTTTCCCTCTTGCAATTGGTGATGCCTCCTGGGAAAATAGGGGTAATTCTATCAGGTGAGTCGACTAACTGTATATCTTTCCACATGATTGATGTTGTGTTGTCTGTCTTGTGTGTTTGTTTGTGTTCATGTCCATTATGTGTCCCCTGCTGCCATTATCACTGCCACCCTCCTCCTTTCTCTCTTTCTCCCTCCCTTTATTTCTCTTTCTTTTTCTCTCTCTCCTATCTTCCTATCCCTCCTCTCCTCCTTCCCTCTCTCTTATCTTGCTCTCTCTGTTCCTTTCTCTGCCCCTCCCTCTCCCATCCTCACCCTGACCAATGGAGCAGCATGAGGATGGACTTTAAATACCTGAAGGAGTACCTGGACTGGCTGTACTACCAGTACCTGCTCATCACAGGCATATATGTGCTTGAGCCCTGGGAGCAGTCCATCTTCAACTCTGTCCTCTTCTCCTCCATGGCCATGGTCATCTACACCTCCTACGCCTTCGTGCCTGTACACGTGTGTCTGGCACACAAGTTCTTCTCCGGAATCTGCGGGGAACAGCCAGAAAGCACCATGCCACTCATAAACTAGGCAGTGGATGGATGGGATGGATGGCAGGAAGGAGATTGGGAATGAGAAGGGAGGACCCCCTATCTAAGATGTTGACATTTGACCTTGACCTCACTTGACTCGATGGCTGTCTGACCTCTCAGTTCTCTCTCACCACCCTCTCACCATACAGTCACCCACTACTCCCACAATCCACAATACTCTACTACCTACTCAGCAAAGGAAGGCTGAGTTTAGGATGTTTCCCCTTACCCCTGGTATTATACTATACATCACTGTACGCTACTTTCACACCTTTGCTGTGAAACGCCTTGTTTTTTCCAGAAATATGAAATGTGGTTTGTTCTTTTTTATTCTTCTCACTCTGTAATAGTGTGAATGCATATCACATCTCTGTGTTTTGCATTTGCCTGCAGGTAATGCCACTTATCTCTGACTGTTGACGGCTGTCTGATATAGGGTGAGACATTACCGATCACAATACATTTACATGCACTTAAACCCACTGGACAATGCTAATGATGACTGACTGCACTGGAGTGATTGACTGCACTCCAATTACTGAGTCATAAAGCAAATCTTTCCCTAGACTAGTCTCCTGCTATACAATGTAATCAGAGACATTGAGACCAGGCAAAGATTACAAGGTTTTAAAATTTTCCTCCCAACCCTAAATATGTCTGATGATTTGTCAATGAATACATTGATCAAACTGAACAATCATATCCTTGTGTGCACAGCCCTGTCCCCCATCCACAGTGTTTTTACGGTTGCTATGCTTGGCAAGAGGAAATATTAGCTCTCTGGTTCAGGCTTTGTTTTGTCATTGACTTAAGGACCTTCTGATTTAGTTTGTATATGATTTGTAACTATATTTATATTGATATTTATATGCACTGGTAAAGCTTGGCTGCTTACAATGTAAATTACGAAAACAATTTGTTTTCTCTTGTGGCCATGTACAGTACATTCAGGAAGTATTCAGACCCCTAGACTTTTTCCACATTTTGTTACTTTACAGTCTTATTAAAAATACCCTATAATGACAAAGCAAAAACAGGTTTTTAAGAAAAATCATAGCAAATTTATTTAAAATGAAAAACAGAAATACCTGATTTACATAGGTATACAGGCCCTTTGCTATGAGACTTGAAATTGAGCTCAGGTGCATCCTGTTTCCATGGATCATCCTTGAGATGTTTGTATAACTGGATTGGAGTCCACCTGTGGTAAATTCAATTGATTGGACATGATTTGGAAAGGCACACACCTGTCTATATAAGCTCCCACTGTTGACAGTGCATGTCAGAGAAAAAACTAAGCCATGAGGTTGAAGGAATTGTCCGTAGAGCTCCGAGACAGGATTGTGTCGAGGTACAGATCTGGGGAAGGGTACCAAAACATTTCTGAAGCATTGAAGATCCCCAAGAACAGAGTGGCCTCCATCATTCTTAAATGGAAGAAGTTTGGAACCATCAAGACTCTTCCTAGAGCTGGCCGCCCGGCCAAATTGAGCAATCGGGGGAGAAGGGCCTTGGTCAGGGAGGTGACCAAGAACCTGATGGTCACTCTGACAGAGTTCCAGAGTTCATCTTTGGAGATGGGAGAACCTTCCGGGAGGACAACCATCTCTGCAGCACTCCACCAGTCAGGCCTTTATGGTAGAGTGGCCAGACGGAAGCCACTCCTCAGTAAAAGGCACATGACAGCCCGCTTGGAGTTTGCCAAGATTCTCTGGTCTGATGAAACCAATATTGAGCTCTTTGGCCTGAATGCCAAGCGGAGGAAACCTGGCACCATCCCTACGGTGAAACATGGTGGTGGTAGCATCATGCTGTGTGGATGTTTTTCAACTGCAGAGACTGGGAGACTAGTCAGGATCGAGGGAAAGATGAACGGAGCAAAGTACAAAGAGATCCTTTATGAAAACCTGATCCAGAGCACTCAGGAACTCAGACTGGGGCGAAGGTTAATTTTTCAACAGGACAACGACCCTAAGCACACAGCCAAGAAAACAGAGGAGTGGCTTCAGGACAAGTGTCTGAATGTCCTTGAGTGGCCCAGCCAGAGCCCAGACTTGAACCCGATCTAACATCTCTGGAGAGACCTGAAAACAGCTGTGCAGCGACACACCCTATCCAACCTGACAGAGCTTGAGAGGACCCCAAATACAGGTGTGCCAAGCTTGTAGCGTCATACCCACAACTCGAGGCTGTAAAAAATGCCAAAGGTGCGTCAACAAAGTACTGAGTAAAGGGTCTGAATACTTATGTAAACGTGATATTTCAGTTTTTTTTTTTTAAAGAAATTGTCAAGAAAATCTAAAAAACTGTTTTCGCTTTGTCATTATGGGGTATTGTGTGTAGATTGATGAGGGGGGAAAATGAAAGTGCTTTTATATCCTTTCAGTAAGCCTAATCATTAGTGGTCGAGACATTTCTGATGGCTTGATCACAGAGTTGCGTTAGGACAATGGATCACTGTGTGGCCTTAAACATTTACTGATATCTATGGTATATTTGTCTCTCATCACTGGATTCTTCAGAAATAAAGCAATTTTACAAATGTGAAAGAAATATCTGTTGGTGTTTACATTTAACTGTATTTGCATTCAAGACCTAAACTAGAGAAACAGAGTAGTGTTGATTTCAGTGCAGCTGTTTTGAGTCAAGTGTATTGATTTGATCTTGCACAGTATGTTTAGTGTTAATATATTTGTGTACAGTATATTATATAACAGGAAAATATTATTGCCTGCTGACCTACTGTATAATGTAAATGGGGTTGCAGAGTGGTCATGACTGAAAACATATCAAAATGACAACAAAAGCCTGGGTGGCACATTCCACTTCTAAGGGACAGCTGTGAGTCCAGGGTGTTGAGAGGGCTGTGCCACCCAATCAGTTCCCCCTCAGAGTACAGGAATTAGTGACCAGGGGTTTGGTTTACACACATCCTTTTATCTGGAGGCGTATTATTATTCTCCTAAGGAGGACTGTTACTTCTTACCACAGTAGGCTACCAGGCTGGTGTAAAGCCTAGAAGAAGAGACTACTGTACATTTATTTCCCTCTCTCTCTCTGCCTATGCATCTGTTAATCTTGCTCTTAAATAATGTCACATGTATACTCTGAACCGTAGACAATGGGAAGTATTGTGTTCACCAAAACAACTTGAAAACCCTGTAAATATGTAGAGAAGTGTTATGACCATTGCTAATACTCCAGACGGACATATGACAAAGGTAAACAAGAATAAACGACCCAATACAAGACACCAACCTGACAATGAAGTTATATAATTCATGTCACTTAAAAGGGATTGTGACATTTAACCCTCATACTACCAACATATTTTACATACATGGACTACCGATCATACAATCATGAAGCAAATATCATAGCAAGTCTTATCAAAATATTATAAAACTTTTTTCCAAAGTACAGTCCACATTAGTACTAAAAAGTTGATTTACGATCAGTTGGTAGAATCGTTTAGCGATACACCAGAATTTGAAATATACTTAATATTATTGACAAACAGTGATAATGATCAAAATATGGTTATATATCGTTTTTTAAATTTACTTACCCCACAGCCAGCATTAGCATCGCTGCTAGTGAAACAATGGGAATGGTATGGCCAATGGTGAGTAGGATGCTTCAAAAAGCATGTCCAAATCCTTAAAGTCACTTCAAACCAAATGTTATAGCAACCCAAATACCATTACAAGTTGCATATATAGAATATTGGAGGATATTATAGGAGTTCAGCTATTTATATAACATTTTCCGTAAGAATATACACCAATACAGCACCATGTGTACATTCAGAGGGTGGCTGGTTTCTGTATTACAGTTCTACCAAGTATACAAACTTGTATGAGTTGTTTTGACTGCAACTAAGCATATATCTAGATTTGGTACACATTTTCATTTAGATTTTGTACACATTTATACCTAGTTATAACCAGTTATACACACCAGTACTTGCCTGAATACTCAGCCTGAAATGAATTCCGCTGCTCTATCGATCGCTACATGCATTGTCTAAATCTGCCATCCTAGAAGTCGTTTGTGTGACTTCAAAATGAGGGGAGTTGTACAAAACAAATGTATCAGCGATTTGATCGTCTATAACTGATCTAACCAGTCAGAGTATCAAAGTTGATAACGTCAGCATGTAGGCCGGTTCTGGCCCAACCTGTCGGTTTCTGGGACCAATCCAAACAGTCAGAATGTGTTCCCATTCTAGAAATTGTAGGGGGGAGGCAAATCCAGACTCATTGTGGAGACAAAATGTCAGTTTGGCCGGAGCAATGTGGATTTGTAGCCAGGCAACACCAGTACAGCTCCCGTGTAGATTCTGAGTGTATCTAAGTTCTGTATCGCAGTTCTATTAATTATTTATACTATTGGCAGACGTTGTATACCATTGGCAGATATTTATATGTACAAGAATAAGGTAATTTTGGATTAGTACATAGTCATACGATAGATATGTGGTGTAGAAAAGTACAATCTTGGGTGAGTACATCGGGAGCTGTATCTCTGCAAATGATCAGTTTATCTGGTCAAAATCACTGATACAGGTCACCCTCCGGTGAATCTATGTCTACAGAGAAACATAGATTCAAATAAAGTTCTTATCTATCAAATGACTATAGGTGGAATTATGTGTTTTTGGCTGGGGTTAAAATGTCCCCAAAGGACTTTAAAAAGTGTTTAAGTCTATATTGATACAGAAACACTAAATAATGATTTTGATTTGTTAAGAATTTGTTGACTGACAAAGTCAGAAAAAATTGAAGAATTGAATAAACCACCTTTAGGCTATGATAAAAAAAATATGTCTCTGTGTTCAAAATGACCTCAGTCGGTAGTATGAGGGCTAAAAAGGATGAACGGTGAAGGAAACTGAAAATTCACATTTACGTTTCTGTTTTTAAAGAGGCTGGCTCTGTTGCTGTTTCATAACCTGGAACTGGACACCACCACCTTATTCTTTCCAGGAATAATACATATCTTTTCTCTATGGGGAAAATTAAGACCTGAGTTATGCGGGCGTAAATAGAACATTATTCTATTTTTATGTGCGAATGTGGGAAATGCCAGTGCCAGCAAGATGTTTGGGGTGGAGATCAAAGAAATGGACGTGTGGCAGAGGTCAAGTCAAATCAAATTGTATTTGTCACATGCGCCGAATACAACTAGGGGTCCCGTGTGACTCAGTTGGTAAAGCATGGTGCTTACAACGCCAGAGTTGTGGGTTCGAGTCCCACGGGGGACCAGTAGGGGGAAAAGTACAAACATGTGTACACTCACTACTGTAAGTCACTCTGGATCAAAGCATCTGGTAAATGACTCAAATGTAAAATATGTTGTCTTCACTGTGAAATGCTTATGAGCCCTTCCTAACAATGCAGAGTAACAAAAATGTAATAACATAAGAGGGATATAGTATATATCCAAGAATGGAGCTATATATAGGGAGTACCAGTACCAGATCAATGTGCAGGGTTATGAGGTATTTGAGTTAGATATGTACCTGAAGGCAGGGTAAAGTGACTAAGCATCACAATTAGGAAGAGTAAAATAAAGAACAGTGCAGCAGAAAATGATGAGTGTAAAAGTGTGTAATGTGTTGTGAGTGTGTGTATATAGTCTAGTGAGCGTGCGTAGGGTCAGTACAGATAGTTTGGGTAACATGAATTGACTATTTAGCAGTCTTATGGCTTGGGGGTAGAAGCTGTCTCTGAGCCTGTTGGTCCAAGAACCAACGCTCTGGTACAGTTTGCCGGAGGGTAGCAGAGTGAACAGTCTATGGCTTGGGTGGCTGGATTCTTTGGCAATTTTTTGGGCTTTCCTCTGACACTGCCTGATATAGAGGTCCTGGATGGCAGGGAGCTCGGCCCCAGTGATGTACTGGGCTGTCCACATCACCCTCTGTAGCGCTTTGTGGTCAAGGGCGTTACATTTGCCATACCAAGCGGTGATGCAGCCAGTCAAGATCTTCTCGATGGTGCAGCTGTAGAACTTTTTGAGGATCCGAGGGCCCATGACAAATCTTTTCAGCCTACTGAGGGGGAAGAGGCATTGCCGTGCCCTCTTCACAACTGTGTCGTTGTGTGCGGACCATTTTAAATATCCAGTGATGTGGATACCAAGGAACTTGAAGCTCTCCACCCGGTCCGCTACAGCGCCGTCGATGTGGGTGGGGGTGTGCTTCCCCCTCTTTCTCCTATAGTCCACAATCAGCTCCTTTGTCTTGCTGACGTTGAGGGAGAGGTTGTTGTCCTGGCACCACACAGTCTCTGACCTCCTCCCTGTAAGGCTGACTCATTGCCGTCGGTGATTGGGCCTACCAATGTTGTGTCGTCAGCAAACTTGATGATGGTGTTGGAGTCGTGCGTGGCCACACAGTCGTGGGTGAACAGGGAGTACAGGATGGGACTAAGCATACACCCCTGTGGGGCCCCCGTGTTGAGGGTCAGTGTGGCGTAGGTGTTGTTGTTACCCTCACCACCTGGGTCCGGCCTGTTAGGAAGTCCATGATCCAGTTGCAGAGGGAGGGGTTCAGTTCCAGGGTCCCTAGATTGGGAATGGACTATGGTGTTGAACGCTGAGCTGTAGTCTATGAATAGCATTGTCACATATTTATTTCCGCTCTTGTCCAGGTGGGAGAGGGCAGCGTAAAGTACAATTGAGATTGCGTCATCTGTGGATCTGTTAGGGTGGTATGTGAATTGGAGTGTTTCTAGAGTGTCTGGGATGATGGTGTTGATGTGTGTCATGACACATGTGAGTGCTATTTAGGCAGGTTAACTTCGAGCTCTTGGGAAAAGGGACAATGGTGGTCTGCTTGAAACATGTTGGGACAAGGAGATTTTGAAAATGTCTGTGAAGACACTTGTCAGCTGGCCTGCAAAAAAGGCATTTAGCACATTTGGGAATTGTGCATCGCTGGGCAACTCATGGCTGGGCTTCCCTTTGTAATCCGTTATCATCTACAAGCCCTGCCACATAGGACAATCATTGGAGCCAGCGTAATACTATCCCAACTTCCTCCTATATTGTCCTTTGCATGTTTGATGTCTTGTCGGAGGTCGACGTGGGCTTCCTTGTATGTGTCTACCGTATTCTGACCTTGACTTCATTCCACCACCTTTACGCGCAAAGAAGCCATGAATAGGGTCGAGCGAACCTGCCGGTTCTGTCACGCCCTGACCTACAACACCATAGAGACTAGGGGGGGTTTCTAGTTATTGTGTTTCTATGTTGGTGTGTTTGTATGGTTCCCAATTGGAGGCAGCTGATGATCGTTGCCTCTAATTGGGGATCATACTTAGGTTGTCATTTTTCCCACCTGCGATGTGGGATATTGTTTTTGTTTAGTGCTATGTGCGTGTGACAGCGACAATGCCGGGGTCCGCGGCCACAAAAACCCCAAGATTCTTTTTTGGGGGGGGAGGCACAACGGGCGGTCGGTCGAGTCGAGGAGAGAGCTAGAGACTGTCGGGGAGTCAATGGAGCAGTGTGAGGAGGGAGATCGGAGAGAGATGTTGGTTAGGTGTATTCTGCAGCGCATTCGCCCTGAAGAGCGCCTCCTCAGCCCGGTACGTCCTGTGCCGGCTCCCCGCACTCTCCCTGAAGAGCGTGTCATCAGTCCGGTGAAACCTGTGCCGGCTCCACGTACCAGGCCTCCAGTGCGCCTCCCCAGCCCTGTACGTCCTGTGCCGACTCCCCGCACTCGCCCTGAAGAGGTGTCATCAGTCCGGTGAAACCTGTGCCCGCTCCACGCACCAGGCCTCCAGTGCGCCTTCCCAGCCCGGTACGCCCTGTGCCGGCTCCCCGTACTCGTCCACCAGTGCGTGTGTACAGTCCAGAGCCTCCAGTGACGGTCCACAGTCCGGAGCCTCCAGTGACGGTCTACAGCCCGGAACCTCCAGCGACGGGTCACAGTCCAGAGCTTCCAGCGACGGTTCACAGTCCAGAGCCTCCAGCGACGGTCAAAGGTCCGGAGCTTCCAGTGACGGTCCACGGCCCGGAGCCCTCTGGGTTCTCTATGGTGTTGTAGGTCAGGGCGTGACTAGGGGGGTTTTCTAGTTATTGTGTTTGTATGGTTCCCAATTGGAGGCAGCTGATGATCGTTGCCTCTAATTGGGGTTCATACTTAGGTTGTCATTTTTCCCACCTGCGATGTGGGATATTGTTTTTGTTTAGTGCTATGTGCACTTCGAACTGCACGTTAGTTTATTTATTTGTTGTTTGAAGTTTCACCTCAATAAATATGTGGAACTCTACACACACTGCGCTTTGGTCCACTCATTATAACGAACGTGACAGGTTCCAAGTGAAAAAAACATCTACTTAATCTTTTCAAATAGAATTAACAGCATTCTCCATGCACTGTAAATTATACATTGATATGATAAGAGCTATTGATAAGGGCTAGGTAAAATAGTAAGTGAACAGAAAAAATTATTGAATAAAAAACTACCTGATCAAAATTGTATTCCACTTCTCCAGGCAGAGGCCAGTCTTTTCTCTGTCCTGCTCTGAAAGAGCCTCATTATTGCAGATGAATTTCAATTAATCATATTGAGTGAAACAATGCACAGGAACCCTATCCTCTCCGCCCCTCCCTTCCCCTCCAGAATGGGTTATGCTTCATTAGTGACAGTAGATGAAATCAGAACTCCCTTATCTAATGATCAAATGTAAATAAAGAGAGCTATCGGTCTTGACGCTAACTCTGTAAACACATCCACAATGGGCCCAATGCTAAGTAACACTGTTTACGTTTGAACCTCTCACCTTTCTTGGCTTGCTTTGTTGTTGCTTCTCACAGGACAATTCTTAGCATCTCTCTCTCTCTCACACTCTCTCTCTCTCTCACACACACACACACACACACACACACACACACACGTGCGTTTGTTTACTATCCTTGTGGGGACCAAAGAATTGATTTCCATTCAAAATCTTATTTCCTCTAAACCTAACCCTTAACCTAACCCTAACCTTAACCCCTAACCCTAACCTTAAACCTAGCCCCTAAGCCTAAAATATACTTTTTCCTTGTGGGGACCGGCAAAATGTCCCCACTTGTCTGAATTATCCTTGTTTTGCTATAGTAAAAGCACAAAAACACACACACACACCGTGTGTGATCCGTCAGTATGATATTGATCAGGTTTTGAAGGCCTACATTTCTTATGTAAAACACAACACAGTTGTTAGGGCACACCTACAGTCTGTATTTCAGTGTTTCCCAAACACGGTCTAGGTCAAAAACCAAAACGTGCACCCCTTGGGGTCCTGAGTTTGGGAAACCCTGCTGTAACTCCACCTATCCATTCACTCACTCATACAGTTTTAGTCGAGTGCAGGGTTGTGGCATTACTGACTTTGTCCCCATGGTAATGAGCAAAGCTTTTGTTTAGTGAGAACTGTGATTGACAAGGAGCAGAGGGTGCCAATTTCATTTACTCACAGAGAGAAAGAAAGACACATCTAAACATGATACAGATTTACTATCAAAGCCATGTAAATCTTTAATGAGAGTTTGTTCATGGATAATTATTTTACTAGTGAATCTATCTGTTCTCTTGGTTCGTTTTCATCAGATTGGATTTGTTCTGGTCCTCTCAGATAGACACACACAATCACAGACAGCAAAGAAAGCCTAACACTAAGCACGTGCCATTTGTACTGTTTGTTTTGAGGGTAGTCTGTTTGCTTTACCGGGTTGGGTGGAGAAATCATTGAGGTCAGTCATTAGACTAGTGTGCGTGCCGGTGTATTTGTGGGAGAGAGGAAGAAAGGGTCCTTTTTGGTTGAACAGGTGTACATCTCCCTTCTACTATGCAAAGATGGAGGTGATCATGGTGAGCACCTGTTTTTGTGGACAGTTGGACGCCCCTCCCTGCTGTCCCCTCATCTCCAGAGACGAGGTGAGCTAGGTAATAGACTGGCCATGGAGTTATAGAATTCCATCACGCCCTGAGCAAACTCAACCTCACATGATCGCTACTGGATTCAAACTAAAGAGAAAATAAGGAGGCATGGGAGAGTATGACCGATAGTCACCCCCAGAAGGGTTGGTTAGTAAGTTCATAGCCCATAGCCTTACATGACGACACCACACACAGATTAGGCATGTCACCATGTATATGGTTATGCATGTGGAGAGATGGTTAGGGTTAAAACTGCCTCCCCAGTTCCACTTGTCTTTCTGTCATGTACCATCAGATAATGAGATTGTCCTCTACCTATAGATAAAAGACAGCAGAGAAATGAATATGAATCATGGTGTTTCACATTGCAGACCTATCTATGTTATGTAAATATGTGTGCAAGAGTAGCTCAGGACAAATAAGCTTTGGGTTCTGTTGTGTGTATCCAAGGAACAGGACTGGTGGGGAGGCCTCAGTGACTTATTTTATCAAACAACACTGCCACCTAGTGGCTATGGGATGTTAGGAACAGGGGGAGGGCAGGAGAGAGCAGGATTTGAACACACAGGAGCCCAGGGGAGTGGGGTCAGGTCAGGTTTCTAGGTCAGGGTTACCATCAGTAAGTGTGTGGCTTGACATCACTGTGCTCCATTATGGATGATGGTAGAACTGATCGCTCAACCATAACCTATGGTCCCCCTGTCAACCTATTCTCAAAGACATACTGTTAATGTGACATAAACAAGCATCATTTTACCATATATCACTGTTGTTTATAAAAATCTCTATCCCTCTCTCTCTTTGCCATTCTTTTCAGCCCTCTTCTCATCTGCTCCATTTCTCGTTCTCTCCTTTTCTCAATCAACAGTGACTACTGAGACTGACCGGACACAAGACAAGGCCAACACCTGATGCTGGTAAATATGTATTTTTGCCGTCATACTGTAGATTTTGAGGCAAGTCTGACTATAGCCTAATATTTAGCAAATAGTTAAAACATGCTCGTAAGTAAGTATTGCATCTCTATGTTAAAGTGGAATAGGTGTTAAAAATGTTTTGGGTGAACTAGACCTTTATACTAACCATGCGCCTGTTTTGATGAAAAAGAAATCAAACGTTTTTCAATAACTTGTATTTTTCCTTCATGTAATGAATGGATATTTGATAAGTTGTTTAATGCTTATTTGTATTAGCACTTATGTATGCTACGTGCCTTGCATTCAATCCTGGCCCTAGATTTTTTAAACTTCTATAAAATATAAGGTTTTGGCATATTCTCTAGAAAATGTGTGTTGCTAAACTTTCTTTTTCAGCTATTCTTTTTTAGTAAGATGTAGGCCTAAAACAATGGATAGAAAACCAAACCCTGTGTGTTGG
This sequence comes from Salvelinus alpinus, assembly GCF_045679555.1. Classification (NCBI taxonomy): domain Eukaryota; kingdom Metazoa; phylum Chordata; class Actinopteri; order Salmoniformes; family Salmonidae; genus Salvelinus; species Salvelinus alpinus. Next base: position 16,670,352 of record NC_092106.1, read on the forward strand.
AAAGAGAGAGAGAGAGAGTGAACGTGTGGGTGGTTTTTAAAAGATTTTCTAATGGTTCTTCGATGACTTAAAGCCTGTCCTTTCTCCACAGGGTCATAGAGAAGTCCATTTGGAGCTCTACACCTGATCATAGTCTGGGTTACTCTACCTCTGTGGGACGGGGTCCGACCCGGGGCTAGGGGGCAGGTAGAGAACGTAGGTGGGGGGAAACAAGTGGGTGGTACCAGAGCACTTTTACCTTGCACTCACCTGACCATGACCCTCTTTCTCTCTCTTTCTCTTTCTCCCCTGTAACCCACTCCCAGACCCTGTTTTCCCCAACTACCCCCACCTCTTTTGGCCCTGGGCTCCTCACTCCCCACAACCCCTTACTCAGGGATCACTCTCCTGGGGTCTCTCTCCACGCAGACACCCCTCTGTGTCTCTGGGGAGTCTGCTTGGGTCTCTGATACCCTTGCCATGCTTCAGCTTCCATCTCACAAGACAATTAGGCTCTGTGCATACTTTTTTATGCTGCCTTCTTCAGTAACGCTCAATGGCAAACCAACAACCAAGATATTTTAAGAAAATAGGGTGTACCTGTTCTAGATTGAAATATCCATTTCAATATTGAACAGCTCAAGAAAAGTGTGTCAGATAATATGAAGGTATTGCTTGGTCTCACTACATAAGAGGCATATATTTATTTGCCAAAACTTCAAGCACCAAAGTCATTAGTTGCTAATTCCAAGGTCTCTAGATTTCACTTGATAAGGCAGGCTGGGCTGTTGAACAAGAATCTGTCTATGGCCAGGTTAGTGTACCAGGGGATAATCTGAGAGGAAAAGGAACTGGTGTTTTGGTAGAGGGCATCAATCAGAAACTAAGATGGACATTTTGATAATGGTTTACTTCAACTGTCATCCTACTCACTAGGGCTAAAAGGAAATGTTCACCCAGGAGGCAAACAACTGTCTGATCTTTCACACATGCACACACTCACACACCTTCCCGCCTGCACCCCTACATCCTCTATACTGACACTTAGAGATCTTCTTTCCATGAAGAGTCTTAGTTAATGTAAAGTACCCATGCAAGTCATCCTGCCTCTGTCCCTGCTCCACTGCTCCTGCTCTATTCTTGACTGTATATGTTTTTCTCCATGGTGCTGTACTGTGGGAGCGCCTGGGGTCACGGGCAGTGCCAGTGTTAGGTGAGTGGGCAGGTGAGCGGTGCTTGTGTTCCTGTGGTGGCGAGGCTGGTAAACTGACCAGTTCTGTTGTGTGGACTGAATGGAGGAGTGAGACTGAGGGGTGGAACCTCAACGAGCCATCTCAGGGACGGACCACGTTCAAACTGCTTGGAAGGAGAGCCAGAGAGATGGAGGGAGAGCAAGAGAGATGGAGGGAGAGCAGGAGGCAGAGCTAATAAGAGGATGCTAATAAGAAGATGCTAATAAGAGAATGCAAAGAGGAGAGGAGAAAGATGGAGGAAGAAAAAATAAGAAACAGGTGATAATTGAATATATGCAAATGGGAGGCACAGTCTTATATATTCAAAGTATAAATAAAGCTCTCCCTCACTACCCCTGGAACCCCCCTCTCTCTCTATTCCTCTCCTTCCATCTCACCCTCACCTCCTCTCTCTATTTCCCTCTTTCATTTCCCCTCTTCCTGCAATTTTTTGGGGTGGTCATAGATCCCTCAGGGAGGTTGAGGTCTTTAACTACTGAACCCTGTCCTCTGGTGGTAGTAGTTTCATTTGTATCAGTCACGAGCTGTCCTGTTACCACAGTGAGACTCAGTTTGCTATAACTGATGGTTATAACCATTCTTCTAACAAGAGATAGTTGGTTCCAGTGACTGTGCAGTGTGGCTGTGTGTTCACCTGTAGAGAGGTTTAGAGAGATAAGCTGTTTCCTTTGACGACAGCTCAGGTTTAGTAACTGTTGAGTGAGACAGTGAGATTAGTAGCGCTCTTTAGGGTAAGCTTTTCGTGGACAATCGCCAAGTAGATAGTGGTGATACAGATCTTAGATTCTGCGGTAGTTATAGAGGATTTGGGCTAAGCAGAGTGGGGCACCCTAAACAGTATACCTGTAGCTACTGATTTACAACTGTAATCCCTATTACTGCTATACTCTTTTACACAAGCTCACAATGACTTGACCAATATGGCCAGGAGAAATGTACCTTCTTGTATTGGAGTTGAGCTGCACTCCCTCCACCTGTAGTAAGACGTGTATGAACCCCACTATGGGGCCACTGGAAGCCTCCCAGCTTGGCTCTAGTCCCCCAGTAAGAGGGGGACTAGAGGGGGTGGCTGCGGGGCAGCAGGGTGGCTGCTGGAGGAATTTCTCCTCTATCAGGTGACCCGTTGCCTCTCTCCTCTCGCCCGGCCCACACCGGGGTAGTGCTTCTCACGGACACTGTATCCAGTGTCACAAAAGCACATTTTACACAACAGGGATACAGAGAGTGCGCCCAGGTGCAGTGGTCCTGCTTGGTCCAGCTCCAGGCTCTACTAGAATAGCTTGTCGTTGGGTTTCAAACCTCCCCCTGGGCTCACAGCTCTACTCCTCATTGGTGGGGATGTCCATCATCAAAGCCTTATAGAGATATCAAAGAGTTCCAGTGTTGCTGCTTCTGCAGCCTCCATGGTACTGTTAGACAGGGAATCAATGATTAGGCAGGCCCGTCATAATTAGGTAAGTGTCAAATTTGGATTTATTGCTTTATACTGAGCTCTGTTCAATAAGCGGTTTCTGTTTTGTTTGGCCTTTTTGTTTGACAACCCATTGTGAGGTGATTAGTTGAGTACCTGTAAGTTCTCAATCAACATCTTTGTGATGAGGTCATGTCTGGCAGTGCTGTGACAGTGGAATATTGAGTGGTTCATATACAATAGAATGGTCTGCAACAGAGAGAGAAACAGAGGGAGGGAGAGAGAGATGGATGGAAAAGAGAAGGTGTCAAACTCAGTCTTGGTAGATGAAAAGATAATGTATATGTTTTTTTTTGGAGGATTGTTGTTGTTATGAGGTCTCATAAATGTTCTCCTGCCCTGAGTCGAAAATACGTTGCTTTGAGCTACTGTAAATATTAATGTGGGATATACACCTAATATAATCAGTTTTGAAATAATGAATTTTTTAACCAAAAACCATGCAGTGACAGGGCAAGCTCACTATCTCCTGTGCCATAAAGCTCCAGACCTCTTGGCAGAGGCTGTAGTAAGTAGTATGCTTACATACAGGGATGCTACATCAGTGTATGAGAAGTGACAGTTTCTCCATTTCTCCCTCCTTAGATTCTTGTCAAACATCAGGATGCTCTCCTATCACTCTGCCCTCTTGGCAGTGGCAGTGATGTCATTCACAGTGACCAGTGTATCAACGAAGACCACTCAGTGACCAAAGTACCAATACACCAAGAAGCCTATGCCTTACCGCGAGCAGCCCCAGATTACCATGCAGCCCCTAACCACCATCATCCCTAAGACACTGAAATCAGTGGAGAAATCAGATCCCATGGATCCCTACCCCCTGGTTACCACAGAGACCACAACCTACCCGTGATGCCTACCAGGATTACTATACTGAAACCACACGGCCCCCTGGTGTTGGGCATGATAATTACACCCTGGATTATAACGAGTGCTACTTCAACTTTTGTGAGTGCTGTCTACAGGAGAAGGGCCCTCGAGGGCCAAAAGGGGGCAGAGGACTACCAGGTATTGAAATCACTATAACAACATAGGGACCTTTAACAATACCAGTATACTGTAGTGGTGACCCATGGATTTTGATATCTTGTTGAAACTATTTTCTCCCAGGTTCACCTGGAGAAGAGGGGGAGCGAGGACCCAGAGGCTTTCCTGGACTGGCTGGTTCAAATGGAACTACAGGGCCAAAAGGAGACAGAGGTGAACACAAAAGAGAAACGATACATTATTTATTCGAGATATGTACACTTTCCTGGCTGTGTGAGCTAACAGTAGATTTATTGATTATTCAAAGTTGTCTGTTATCTATCTCTCTTTCCCAGGAGTTAAAGGTAACCAAGGATACCGTGGAATGGCAGGAACTCCGGGTATCCCAGGGAAACAAGGAGAGAGCGGTAACCAGCCAATCCTTTTAACACATATAGGCACATACAGGCAAAGAAATCATGAAACAAGGCTACCTGTACCTGTTCCAGCCTCCATAAAGGATTATTAAATCAAACATGTAAAATCAATTCATATCTTCCTCATAAATTCTGTCTGCGCCTAGTTGCTGAGACGGCCCACTTACACTGTGCTCTGCGCCCTGCAGGTGGATTTGGCTTTAAAGGTGAAAAAGGTGACAGAGGGCCTCCTGGGGTCAAAGGTGACTGGGGGGAGAAGGGTGAAAGCCAAAATGGGACTAAGGGTGAGAGAGGGGAACCTGGAATAGAAGGCCCAACCGGACCCCCAGGACTGGCTGGGGCACAAGACTTGAAGGGGGACAAGGGGGACAAAGGGGAGTGTGGGACATTTGGGGAGAGAGGACTGAAGGGCTATAGAAGGGACCCTGGGCCTCCAGGTATTCAGGGACAGGTGGGCCTTCCTGGGGTGGATGGCATGCAGGGCTCCCCTGGTGTGGCGGGTGACCAGGGGGATCCAGGACCCCCAGGGGCTCAAGGTGAGCCAGGGGTGCGAGAGCTGCCTGGACACCAGGGAGGGGAATGTTTGGGCCAAAGGGTGACAGAGGCTCCCCCGGAATGAGAGGGGACAGGGGCCCTCGGGGGATCAGAGGGGCGAAGGGTAACGGGGTGATTCAAAAACACTCAGCCTTCAGTGTGGGCCTCTCCCCCAGTAAGTCCTTCCCTCCATCGGGCTTCCCCGTCCGCTTTGACAAGGTCTTCTACAACGGAGAGAATCACTACAACTCCTCCAACAGTTTCACCTGTGCCCATGGAGGGGTCTACATGTTCTCCTACCACATCACTGTGCGGAACAAGCCCCTGCATGCCGCCCTGGTAGTCAATGGGGTGAGAAAGGTGCGGACGCGAGACTCTCTGTATGGGCAGGACATCGACCAGGCATCCAGCCTGTGCTGCCGCAGCTGGCGGCGGGGGACCAGGTATGGCTGGAGACACTGAGAGACTGGAATGGAGTCTACGCCAGCAGTGATGACGACAGCACTTTCTCTGGCTTCCTGCTCTATGCTGACAAGCCCTGACAAACGATCTGATATCTAATACAATCAACTCTACTGTACCTCCACAATACCTAAACAATCTCTACTGGAACTCCTCCATACTCCACCTCACACTACCCATACTTTACCCCACAGACCAGCCCCTCTGGGCTGCTGCTCTACACAGACAACGCATGACAATGGAGCCCACTATGCCACCACAGTACCCGGCACTCACCCCATCTCTCTTCATATTCCCTCTATAGACCCAAGAACATAAGGACATCTTTACAAGACTGTCAATCTGGTAGAATGAAAATCGATGCCAGTAAGACTGATAGCACTGGTGTAGTTTAAAGTTTATTATTTGAGGAATAATAATCACATAATGTTTCCCAGGCTAGGTTAAATGAATCAGTATATTGTATCACTGCATTATGAGCTTTTGTACACTTTTGAAATAAAATCAATAAGTAAATGTTTGCCTTTGACTGGATTTATTTGGATTGAGTTTACAATCGACAGTGCAAATACAATTCAATTCATTCACAACTTAAGACAAATAACAAATAACAAATAACATTCTATTAATGAGTCATTTATTAATTAATTTAGATAAGGAATGTTATAAAACACAAGTACGTTCTGGAGGCATATGAATGGGTAAACTGGGGATGCAACTAAGTTGGTTCAAAAGGGTCTAATTCTGAAACTGATAGTGATAATGTACATTGATCTGGTATTGTTCAAAAGAAGTCCCTCCACAACATTTGTCCCATCATCTGAACCAACAACATCACAGGACAGTGTGTTTGGAGAATCACTGGATACATCGGGGAAGGTAGGGGGCTTAGAAGGCTAGATAGAGGTGGTGGTCTGCGGAGTTCCTTTCATAGGATCTGGATGAGATGGAGCTCTGGGCTGGAGAGAGACAACTGGTCCCTGATGTTTCCCTGTTAACACAGAGTCGGCGTCAGTTGGGAATGTCAGGGTATGGCAGTCGCCGTACCCTAGCTCAAGACCAAAAAAATAAAAGTAGGCTGCAAAAAAGAAGACTAAAAATCCCAATTAAAATGCACCGGCTGTTTAGCATGTTGGTTAGGTGGCTTTGGGACCATACGGAGCATTGCTCAGAGAGAAGCTGTCCCCCCCACCCTGCCATACCCTAGGTTTAACTGAACTGACGCCACTGGTCCACATTATGACGCGTCCTAAAGGGGGACTGCCTCTTTACTATTCTTTTCTGGTTTCTCATGTGTTCTGAGTGTTCACCTGTCACTCGCCCATAAGCTAAGGGCTCGCTGAGCCTCTTCAGCCCCAGAGTAGGAACGCTGGCTTTGCACCAGTACTGGCCTGAGTCCTTCAGTACTGTAACTATGTCCTGGGAAGAGGCAGGCCCCAGACTCAGCCCGTCCTGGTAGAAGTAGTAGTGGATGTGTGGAACCGGCTCACGGGCGTTCAGTTGGACCTGACACACCAGGAGCATACGGTCTTTATGGATCAGAGGGTCATTGGGCACAATCTCCAATATGGGCTCTGTCAGAACCTCTGCAGGGGAGAATATAGAGCATTAATACTGAAAAATATTCCTCACATACCTACTGGTATTCAATGACCATATGATAGTGATGATAATGGAATGATAAGGGTAAATCAACTTTGAAATATGATTCCACACCCTGCACAAACTCAAAATTACAAACCACACCAGTCACGCAACCTCACCTATGATGGACACTGGAGCAGCCACTGAGATCACAGAGTTGGTTTCCCTCTGTCCATCCCAGGATGCTCTGCACCAATAGGATCCGTGGTGTTGCAGGGTAAGGTCGGTGACACGCAGCTCTGGGCCAGGCTGTCTCTGAAGCTCCACCCCGTCTTTGTAGAATATGACCTCTGTCAGTCTGGGGTTGTCACGGACACGACACGTCAGGGTCATTGTCTCTCCAACCAGCATGGGCAGGGGCGGGGCCTGCAGGATGGCCCACCCACCTGGCAAAGAGCAGTAAGTGATTTTAGTTAACGGGGTGGGGTAGTCCCTGTCTGGCCTGTTGACAGTTACCCTCTATGGTCAGGTATGATACAGGTGTAACTTAGCCTGGTTGTCAGTCTGTTTTTGCTTATTTTGCTATTGTTACACGTTTGGCGTGACAACAAGAAAGGAGTTGGCTAATACAGACTGCTAACAGAAGGACAACCAAACTAGATGTCGTCATGGCTCAATATTGATAGGGGTTCTCTTACCGTCCACCTCTATTTCTATGGGCAGGCTGTGGAGGGTGTGTTGTGTGCTTATCCATGTGGTTCTCAGGCCCTGGCAGTAGTACTTCCCACTCTGCTGTGGCCTGGCCTTCCACAGGAAAAAGTACTCAGACTCCTGGAGCTGCTCGCCCCCCCTGAACCACCGGTACCTCCACTCGGCCGACACATTCCCAGGAACACTGCACTTCAGATGCACGCTCTCCCCTGAGAAGATCCAGGGTACCCCCTTGACTAGCTCAGCCACGGCTCTCTGCGGAGCGCTGGTGGGGAGGACTGTGAAGTAATGTTGACAGGTAAGTCTTTCTACCATTTTGAGTAGACTACTATGGCTGCGTTTTCACAGGCAGCCCAATTCTAATATCTTTATCCAATAATTGGTCTTTTGAACAATCACATAAGATCTTTTGACCAATCACATAAGATCTTTTCACATCAGATCTGTTTCAGAGCTGATCTGATTGCTCAAAAGACCAATTAGTGAAACAAATATCAGAATTGGGCTGCCTGTGTAAACGCAGCCTACTAGAGTCAGACTTGAGGACAAAATAAGCATAACTTCTGAGCATGAACAGCAACTTGGTCTTATTTACACGATCACCTAACATCACAAAAGGCAACTAATGTTCAGCATTGTATAACTATTACGTACTCATGAAAATAGACAATTTACATACTGTATTTCATATGATGACATTACACAACACTGGTTTGAAGAGAAGGATTTGAAATCTCAGAGGCCTATGATGGCTGACTACACAGTTAGCCCAAATCTTTTGCCACGAATTGGTATTGCTGACCAATCAGATCAGATCTTTGCCAATAATTGGTAAAAAGATCAGAATTAGTCTGCCTGTGTAAACGCAGCCAGGGAGAAATGTATTTACTAAATACCTTGTAGCTCAGCCAATTGAGGTAGTGTTGAAACAACTGAAACAATAAATAACCATTAATCATTAAAATAACCAACAATAAAATTGGTGATCATTCTGTCAATCAATCAATCAGTGATCATCTATACACATAAATAATGATCTGTAATCTCTTTAAGTGGACTGAAAGGAACTCACCAAGGAGGCTCAGTAAGAGCTTCATGTTGAGTGTTCTGTTTGTGCTTCTGATGGGGATAACTACAGTACAATCTTTATATATTGTCAGGGGAAATGAGACTACTTTCCTGTTTCGATTGCAAAAAATACGATGTGAAAGAAACATTGTCTTCCCTTTATTGCATAAGGCTCTTCCTGGCATCTTCAATAACTTTAGGGAAGTTCCTTTTTAGGAATGAGGGAATTACCAAAGCTCTGGGAGTCAACCTCATGTGTGCTGTTTTTTTTTTAACATCTAGCTACAGTAAGCACTTGTGAAATGTTCAAATAATGCTACACCTTCAAAATACAAGATAACAAAGATTTAAAAAAGGGCTCTGGCAGAAGGTGAACCGTGCACCAAAACAAGTTTGATTTCATAATGCATGATCAATACGTTTGATTTCAGCCCAGCCCAGCAAGTATATAATTGTGAAGCTGTGTCACAGTACTCAGATCAATATAAAGTATACACTGTGTACAAAACATTAGGAACGCCTTCCTAAAATTTTGTTGCATCCCCTTTTGTCCTCAAAACAGCCTAAATTCATCAGGGCATGGATTCTACAAGGTGTTGAAAGCGTTCCACAGGGATTCTGGCCCATGTTGACTCCAATGCTTCCCACAGTTGTGTCAAGTTGGCTGGATGTCCTATGGATGTTGGACCATTCTTGATACATATGGGAAACTGTTGAGCGTGAAAAACCCAGTTCAAAGGCACTTAAATATTTTGTTTTGCCCATTCATGGCACGCATACACAATCCATGTCTCAAAGTTTAAAAATCCTTCTTTAACCTGTCTCCTCCCCTTGAAGTGGATTTAACATCAATAAGGGATCATAGCTTTCACCTGGTCATTCTATGTCATGGAAAGAGCAGGTGTTCTTAATGTTTTGTACACTCAGTGTACATTGCAAACACACCTTTGCTTGCTCTACTTTTTTTCTACTTACCCTAGACAGTCATGTTACAGTGGTGACAAAGCCCTCTAGACACAGAACGGCTTTTGAGTTATTTTAGTCAACACAACAAACCCATGGACACTATAAAACAACACTGTCTCAATAAGTTACATTAAATACAAGACAATGTTGAGCTACTCCATACAAAAACAAAACTATGGTTGTACAGATATATTTTTTTACATAGCTTTTTCAAAAATACCTGATCATTGATTGTGTGCTATCCAATGCCTAGTTATTTCAGTTAGTGTTTAAATCGTATTGAATGGGATTTTAGCAACCAGGGTTTGTATCTGATAGTTACAAATGTGATAAAATTAAACAGGATAAAAAAATAAATCTAATATATAGGTAGGATGTAAATGTACTTTCTTGTTGCATCAAAGACACTACTCATCCAACTCAATGTCTACTGTTCCTTCATATATCCATCTGACCCTGAATGAATGGTTACTACATGGAGCTGAGATCAACATTGTTATGGCTATTCTGTTTGGCAACATTTACCCACAAAACATTTGTACAAATAAAATACCCCACTGTAAATTAAAGCACTTACTAAAAGTACTTTACTTAGATAAAACCATACTAAATATGGTTACTGAGAACCTGAAGACTTTCTTCTGACGAAGCAGCTGTTCAGCGGTCAAACAAGAGTGTAGGGACTTTTCGTATCTTCTATACTCTGAACTGCAAATCATTTATTTCTTATAGGAAAAATGTACAATTTGAACTATGGTATCAATCTAGCCATTTTAATAGGCTAAACATCCTTATCCCCTCTCAGAAGACTGTAGCCTGAATGCCTCAAATAAACCTGGAAAATGTTGAAACAAATAATACAATTACTCATGTAACTGTTCTCTATGCAAGACTATTGTATAGGATTTAGAATGACTGCTAATGTAAACTTTACAAGAATTGTGTCTTTATTGCATCCAATAATTAATATCCACACAATAAATAAAAATCACTTCTCTAAACTGAGCGCATGACTGAACAGGTTTGGCATTTACATATATACACACACACTTATTTATAGACATCTTCAGGGGAAATTTGGTTGTGGTTACATACGCATGATCCTAACAGATGCCTCTCACCAGGGCTTCTGTACTCAGACTTGGATTCAGTCAGGAGTAATACAGGGGACAAGATCAATGGTCTGTGTCCCAACAGTCTTAAAAAGCTTCCTTTCCTTCATGACCATCGATGAACCTATCTGGTACTCTTACTAATCAGTGCTGAAGACCGACCAAGAAAGTGGTCTATTTAAGAGTATTGGGGTACAGGCGACTGCATGCATCTATTTTATGTGTGCATACAATGGGGAGGGTTGGAGTTACACTTCTTGGATCCATTACAGGGAACCTATATGTGCATAAGAACAGGAGCCACTTTCCAGGGTGGAGAGAGAGAGAGTAACAAGTCCAGAGGGTCAGGGTAGTGGGATGTTGTGGGTCAGCCAGCAAACAACTGGGGCTGGAGAGGAGGAGGCAGGAGGTCGTTCTCCACATTGTCAGCATCTATGGCAGAAGAGGCGGGGGGGTGCATTTCCAGGAGGAACCTCTCCAACACATCCTGCACTTTGTGCTCCACCCCGTCCCTCCAGTCGATGAGGTCACTCTCCAGGCGGCGAGCTCCCTCCATGACGCGTTCCTGCCTCACGCCCAGCCCCGTCAGCAGGTCCAGACGCTCGTTCATCTCGCTGAAAGCAGCACTGCCTGGGGGGGAGGGGGCGGCCTGGGGCCGCTGGGGGGACGCCTGGCCTGACATGTGGAGCTCAAACTCCTCAGCGCTCAGGTTCAGAGACCGGCCATCAAGCTTCTCTATGAAGGCCACCGCACAGCACTGTAGAGGGACAGAGAGAGAGGAGAAAGAGGGGGGTTAGGGGAATCACAAATTATATTCTTAATATGTGTACAGTGTATGTGTATTTGACTTTGTTTGGTACAGCTTGTCTGTCTGTTTGCTTTGCGTACACAGCCCTCTCACCAGGTTGGTAAAGTAGTATCCGTCCTCTCCGCTCATGAGGCGGCTAGGGTTACAGAAGCGGGTGATGTACTGAATGTTGGACTGCAGTCGCGGAGGGTTGGCCTTCAAGAGATGTAGATGAGGGTGGGCAGGAAGTCATCAGCAGATGCCGCCTCCTTCTTGGTGGTCTTGATGGCATTGAATATGTGCTTACTGCAGCGCGTGATGCAGGTCAGCTTGTCCCTGGGCACACGCTTCGAGTCCATCTCTATCACGTCTACAGGAAGTCAGGGTGGAACAGAGTGGTAGTTAATGTGCTATGATGACATTATACATCACATGCATGTTCAGTCAGTGTTGGGGTCTCTTTGTAAAAAAACTAAAAACAAATTAATACAGGCTAAAGTCTGACCTGTGATGGCTTTGACTACATTATCAGACACCTCAGGAATCTCCTCATCCACAGGGACCCACAGCATCTCAATGGTGACCCAGTGCAAGGCCCTGCAACCCACACACACACACTTTAGTGAACAGATGCACAAGGAGGCATACAGCAGCTTTAATGCTCATACTCGGTATCATATCAGTTTCATTGTCTTTACCTGTTTCTCTTCTGAACAGCCAGGTCTTTCTTCTCATCGTCTGTGGTCTCAGGACAAAAGACCTCATCGTAGAGACGTGTCATCATGTACCTCTCTACCTCGTCCATCGCACTCTCCACGCGCTCCGACGACCCTGGGGTCAACACGGACACAGACGGGAAAACAGTAAATGTGAGTCATTCAAGGCCCACCTATAGATAGCTCTCAGAAAGGATCAGAGTGTGTTCATTCTCACCTGCAACTTTATCATCAAGCCCCTGTTTCAAGATATCCTTAATGATCTGGTATTATAGTATTAGAGGTGAGGAAAGGAGAGGTGTACCTTTGAAGTGTGTTTGCAGGCGGTCTGACAGGTTCTGGTAGAAGTCCTAAACACACTCAGACAGCTCATCAGCACCCAGGTCCTGTGGAACGAGCGCACTATTAGCTTGAAGGGATTGTCGTATATTGTCCTTCATTTCAAGTTTAAGGGCGAGTTCACGCTGAGTTCACGCTGATGTTACTCCAGAGCATTGAGTGAATAACCAAATGTTTGTTTTTTGCGTTTGTTTTTGTCATCCTTCTGTTCTACGATGAGGAAGTGAAATGGTCCAAACCCAAGCCGGAGGGGTGAATGAATAGAGGTAACCCCCATGGGACTCATCAGGCTCTCCACATTCAGAAGCCCCTGGTGCTATTGTAGTGTACTACTCACCCTCTTGCAGGCCGTGCTCTCTGTGAAGGCCCGGCACTGTTTGAAGATCTCCCTACCAGGTTTCAGTGTCTTGAGGAAGTCGATGAACTCTCGTGTGGTGCGGTCCGTCTCTAAGGGCTTGCGGCTCACTGAGGGGCTGAGGGTCGACTGGGCCTCGCCAGGGACAGAGTTTAGGAGGGCGGAGGACACAGATAATGGAGGGAATGATATGCCTGCGTGTATGTACAATATTCCATAGGTGGTGGATATAAAAGACTGGCTTTCAGCCAGCCTTTGGATGGGAAGTGGAGAAAATAAGGGTGGGTCTTTTTTCATGTCATACTTTACCAGCACAGCTTGCGGAGTTGTGATTTCACAAAACATCCTTCTGCAATCTGATTTTAGCTAGTCCCTTTTTGCTACTCTTCAAATGCATGGTTCCACATGAAAGCAATTGCCATACCAAGCAGTGATGCAGCCAGTCAAGATGCTCTCGATGCTGTAGCTATATAACTTTTTGAGGATCCGAGGGCCCATGACAAATCTTTTCAGTCCCCTAAGGGGCACTCATGTTGCAGGTCAGTGTGGCGGATGTGTTGTTGCCTACCCTCAACACCCGGGGGCTGGATGTCCAGGATCCAGTTGCAGAGGGAGGTGTTTAGTCCCAGGATCCTTAGCTTAGTAATGAGCTTCAAGGGCACTACGGTGTTGAATGCTGAGCTGTAGTCAATGAACAGCATTCTAACGTAAGTGTTCCTTTTGTTCAAGTGGGAAAGGGCAGTGTGGAGTGCAATAGAGATTGTGTCATCTCTGGATCTGTTGGGGCGATATACAAATTGGAGTGTGTCCAAGGTGTCTGGAATGATGGCGTTGATGTGAGCCATGACCAGCCTTTCAAAGCATTTCATGGCTACAGATGTGAGTGCTACGGGTCGATAGTCATTTAGACAGGTTACCTTGGCGTTCGTGGGCACAGGGAATATGGTGGTCTGCATGAAATATATAGGTATTTCAGACTGGGTCAGGGAGAGGTTGAACATTTAGGGAACTGTAGCTGGATGCCCCATGTGACCTTCTCCACAGTGACTGGGGGGGTGGGGGGTGGGGGGGGGGGGGGGTGGTAGTGGAGCAGAGTTCTGAAAGAGGGGGGAAAGAGGAACTGTGCTCCAACATTATGCAGAGAAAAAAAACACTATAAACTGTAAACCCTATCTCATATACATGGATCCTACATTTCTTGGGTGGTGTTTTTGCTGAGGGAGTGAAAAACTTAGTCATTGTGTTGACTTTCCGTGACTTCTCCTTGGTTTTCCTCTTCAAATTTGCTGAAGGGTGCGATGGCAGGCTGGGACTGGGCTGCCCCCTGGTGGTTGTTAGCGTATGCTGCTGCCTCCTCCATCTGTAACCTGGGACACAGAACAGACATTGTTGTTACTACCACATGATCAATACTGAAAACAGACAGACAGTGGTGCCTAAATAAAACACGACAGAAGAAAACGCATAGGCATATCTTTATCCTATCCGAAAAAGCTGGCAGAAAGAAGAGCATAGCTTCATCCACTTCATCTAAGGAATGGCAGGTAAATCATTAAAATGTAAACATTATCGGCTGTTTTGCTTAGGTAAAAAAGTTTAAACAAACATGGTATTTATTTGAACTACTCTGACAAATATAAATATAAAGAATATTGCAATGTTTTTGTTGTAATTTTGGGCAATTGTTTTGCATTTCTACAGCATGCATACTTTCACTTTCGCTATAGCCTTCGAACTCAAGACTGACCTGCACGACGCACGGTCTATCCCCCTTTTTTTCTATCGGGAACAGTTAATTTGATAATAATGCGCGTGCGTGTGTGATAATCTTTCTCTCTTTGTGTGTGTGTGTGTGTGTGTGTGTATCTAGCCCTCGGTGTCCTTTAGGGCTATGTGTGTCTGTCAGTATTACATTTATGATATACCCATTGATTCTTGAAGAATATAACTTATAGATGACTCATGAGTTTAGTTCAATTGCCCTACCCATCAAAATATAAACTTGGTTTATCCATTTGTGTGTTAACAATGTAAATGTAAACAAACACTGTATAGCCTCAAAACATGGTTAAAACTATAATGTTGATATCATGGATGGTCAGTCTTTGCATCCATAGCTCTGTCCATGAGTTTGAGAGTGGTTACATTTCACCAGCCCTATCCCTCAGCTGTTTACCAAATCAGTGGCAGGGTGTAACTTTGCTATTGTTCGAGCTGCAGATTTCCACTTTAAAGGATGAATAGGAATGTATAATACATTGTATGCACAATTACAAAGCAGATGCATAAGACTTAGACATCGCTCCAACAATGATTAAATTGTAGCTCTGATTTAATCCTATTTACTTTCACCAGACAAGGTACTCTTCAATGCTCGGAAGACATTCATAGACAGTGTGACGAAGCCAGTGATCAAGCAGCTCCTGGACGACCTTTTGGAAGACCAGGTGCTGAACGATGAAGAAACAGACTCAGTAACAGAGGAGAACAGCACTAAGACAAAGCAGGCACGATGCCTCATCGATATGGTGCGGAACAAAGGGAGCAAAGCCAGTGAGAAGATGATTGCCCGAGTTCAGAAGAGAGATCCTGGACTTTATGACAAATTGGGTCTGGACCCCAGGCTGCCGGCCAAGATGAGTGAGTGAAACTGATACACCATTCAGTGAGGTCTGTCACAATCCCAAACTTCTCTTAGACTTGATAAGAGTTTTAAAAAACTTTGCAGATACTGTAAATTAAATGTAACATGCTACGTTTTCCCTGCAGCACCATCATCGCCCCAGTTATCACAGCAGGAGGAGCACCAGGTGTCCTCTGACCTCATCCCCAGCACAAAGGACTTTAAGAAGGACATTCTTCAGAGGAAGGGTTGCGAGGTTCAAGCTCCACTTGGTTGTCAAAGGATAGATCAGTGTACATGTATCGGTTTTCTGAGTGCCCCAATAGAATTAGCTTCTGAGTTTATAGTTCTCTTATTAGACCAATGAGCTTGCTTATGAACCCCTGGGGTTACCCGTGGCACAGTTTAGGAAACACAGTCATTTGAGTTAATATAAATAAATAAAAAATATTTAAAAAATAAGTCTTGGCGTGAAAGTATAGTCCTACAGTGTAAACAAACTATCAAAGTTTAAATTTGTAGTTTCACAAACTGCAATAACTGTGTAACAATGTGTACCTACACTATTATTACAGAGTGGTTTTAGCACGACTTGTAAATTGGGACCAATTTCTCCACATATTTTGATTGAGTTGAATTGTTGCTAGGCTGTATTTCTGTTAAATAACCTTTGCTCCTGTCATTGCTTTGCGCTATAAGATTTACCCTCCAATGGATAAGTCTGGTCGGAAGCGCCTGGCCCTGCTCATAAACAACGTGGAGTTTGATGATAAGAACATGCTGAGACGAGGTGCAGTGAAGGACGAGGAGAACATAGAGAGGCTTCTCAGGGATCTGGGATATGATGTGGTGAAACACAGAAACCTGTCTGGACAGGTACACAGGGGGAGGAAACATCTCTCCTGTTTCCAGAAGAATGTTTACATGTTTCCTTAGTCTATGGTTTGTCTCCACTGTGACTGACTCAGTGTGCTCTTGCAGGAGATGGACGAGGCTGTGAAAGCATTCTCTAAACGTGAGGAGCACTTATTGTCAGACAGTGTCTTCGTGGTGATGATGTCTCACGGGGAGCTGGGAGCCATCATGGGTGTCCACTACAAGGAAGGGGAACCTAAACCTGATGTCTTTCCCATCACCAACATCTTCACACACCTGAATACAGATAACTGCAAAGCACTGGTTAACAAACCCAAAGTCATCCTCATTCAGGCCTGCAGGGGAGGTAATCTTTTCATTGAAAAAAAAGTATTGTTTTTCCAAAATGTATGTAAACCTTTTGTACTGACTTTAACTTGAGGAGAATGCCTCCATTTGAAAGAGGATTTGCCTGTTGTTTCAGACAATGACGGGCTTGTTTGGGTCAGTGACACGGTGCCTGGGCCCAGCCATGACCTGGAGTTAGAGAGTGACTCAATCTGGAGGGAGCACAACGAAAAGGACTTCATCTCCCTCCTGTCCTGTACACCAGGTTAGTGGGTCATATTAACACATTCTCAGGCGTTATATTGTTTGTAAACCCTCATTACATTCCCTGCCCTTTCAGATACTAAGTCCTACAGAGATCCAAAGATGGGCACCTTTTTTGTCCAACACATCATGGAGACATTCAACACCTATGCCTGTGATGATCATATAGAAGAGTTATTCAGGAAGGCAAGTATCTGGAAACAGAACAGTTGACAATGTTCTTTCCTCATTGCGCTGTATGGAATAATTGATCACCTTTGATTTACTTTGAGCCACAATAACATGTTTGTATTTTCCTCCATACAGGTCATGGTTTGCTTTGAAAAGACCCACATGAGAAAAAGCAGACAGATGCCAACCAAAGACCGAGTCACTCTAACAAAGCAATTCTACCTCTTCCCAGGCCTCTGAGTAGTTGTGATGGTTGATGAATTGTACTGTAATCACAATGGAGGAACAAGGGAGGAACATTGTTTCTGTTTTTTTGTATGAAACCATACATCACAATAAAGTGTTTGGTATCACCATTATGTTTTAATTTATACTTATAATTAATCTTTTAACACATTACTTTATCATCAACAAATGATGTCTTAGCAAATTAAAATATTATCCTTTAGAGCTAGGTAGTCTTTTGTTCCAGCCCTGCTCTAACACACCTGATTCAGCTAATCAAAGTCAAGATGAGCAGCTAATTAGTAGAATCAGGTGTGTTAGAGCAGGGCTGAAACAAAAGTCTATAGGGTAGGCTACCCAGTAGCTTTCCAGGAGGAAGATTGGCCATTCCTGTTTTAACATTTGGAGAATAAGCTAAATAAGTCTGGGTGACAAAAGCACTGTGTGCCGAAATAAAAGATCTCACAGCACTCAAAAACATTTAGATGGGATATGCCTTTGGCTACAAATGAAAAGTAGGTTCATTTTGCCTATCCACTATTGTTAAAACAGGGCTCCGGGCAGCCGAGCGGAAATGGAGGAAAACTCGCCTCCCTGCGGACCTGGCATCCTTTCACTCCCTCCTCTCTACATTCTCCTCTTCTGTCTCTGCTGCTAAAGCCAATTTCTACCACTCTAAATTCCAAGCATCTGCCTCTAACCCTAGGAAGCTCTTTGCCACCTTCTCCTCCCTCCTGAATCCTCCTCCCCCCTCCTCCTTCTCTGCTGATGACTTCGTCAACCATTTTGAAAAGAAGGTCGACGACATCCGATCCTCGTTTGCTAAGTCAAACGACACCGCTGGTTCTGCTCACACTGCCCTACCCTGTGCTTTGACCTCTTTCTCCCCTCTCTCTCCAGATGAAATCTCGCGTCTTGTGACGGCCGGCCGCCCAACAACCTGCCCGCTTGACCCTATCCCCTCCTCTCTTCTCCAGACCATTTCCGGAGACCTTCTCCCTTACCTCACCTCGCTCATCAACTCATCCTTGACCGCTGGCTACGTCCCTTCCGTCTTCAAGAGAGCGAGAGTTGCACCCCTTCTGAAAAAACCTACACTCGATCCCTCTGATGTCAACAACTACAGACCAGTATCCCTTCTTTCTTTTCTCTCCAAAACTCTTGAACGTGCCGTCCTTGGCCAGCTCTCCTGCTATCTCTCTCAGAATGACCTTCTTGATCCAAATCAGTCAGGTTTCAAGACTAGTCATTCAACTGAGACTGCTCTTCTCTGTGTCACGGAGGCGCTCCGCACTGCTAAAGCTAACTCTCTCTCCTCTGCTCTCATCCTTCTAGACCTATCGGCTGCCTTTGATACTGTGAACCATCAGATCCTCCTCTCCACCCTCTCCGAGCTGGGCATCTCCGGCGCGGCCCACGCTTGGATTGCGTCCTACCTGACAGGTCGCTCCTACCAGGTGGCGTGGCGAGAATCTGTCTCCGCACCACGTGCTCTCACCACTGGTGTCCCCCAGGGCTCTGTTCTAGGCCCTCTCCTATTCTCGCTATACACCAAGTCACTTGGCTCTGTCATATCCTCACATGGTCTCTCCTATCATTGCTATGCAGACGACACACAATTAATCTTCTCCTTTCCCCCCTCTGATAACCAGGTGGTGAATCGCATCTCTGCATGTCTGGCAGACATATCAGTGTGGATGACGGATCACCACCTCAAGCTGAACCTCGGCAAGACGGAGCTGCTCTTCCTCCCGGGGAAGGACTGCCCGTTCCATGATCTCGCCATCACGGTTGACAACTCCATTGTGTCCTCCTCCCAGAGTGCTAAGAACCTTGGCGTGATCCTGGACAACACCCTGTCGTTCTCAACTAACATCAAGGCGGTGACCCGTTCCTGTAGGTTCATGCTCTACAACATTCGCAGAGTACGACCCTGCCTCACGCAGGAAGCGGCGCAGGTCCTAATCCAGGCACTTGTCATCTCCCGTCTGGATTACTGCAACTCGCTGTTGGCTGGGCTCCCTGCCTGTGCCATTAAACCCCTACAACTCATCCAGAACGCCGCAGCCCGTCTGGTGTTCAACTTTCCCAAGTTCTCTCACGTCACCCCGCTCCTCCGCTCTCTCCACTGGCTTCCAGTTGAAGCTCGCATCCGCTACAAGACCATGGTGCTTGCCTACGGAGCTGTGAGGGGAACGGCACCTCCGTACCTTCAGGCTCTGATCAGGCCCTACACCCAAACAAGGGCACTGCGTTCATCCACCTCTGGCCTGCTCGCCTCCCTACCTCTGAGGAAGTACAGTTCCCGCTCAGCCCAGTCAAAACTGTTCGCTGCTCTGGCACCCCAATGGTGGAACAAACTCCCTCACGACGCCAGGTCAGCGGAGTCAATCACCACCTTCCGGAGACACCTGAAACCCCACCTCTTTAAGGAATACCTAGGATAGGATAAAGTAATCCTTCTAACCCCCCCCCCCCTTAAAAGAGTTAGATGCACTATTGTAAAGTGGTTGTTCCACTGGATATCATAAGGTGAATGCACCAATTTGTAAGTCGCTCTGGATAAGAGCGTCTGCTAAATGACTTAAATGTTAAATGTTAGACAGTGAGCAAGCTTGCCTATGGATTGGTGCTACTGTTACTTCGGGAAGGAGATCTAGATTTTTCAATACCATAGATGATATTTAAACATATATAAAATGTTTTTTCAATGACTAGCAGGACTATTCAAGCTGAGTTGTCTATGCCTGTGTGTTAGTTGGTATGAATTAAACTACAGTAGGCTGGTATGGTTACCAGTGGTCAATTTGGCATAACTGCTCGGCACCCAGGCTCTGGAATGAAGGTTATAGTTTTTTTATTTTTTATTATACTGAACAAAAATACAAACTCAATTAACTTCTCTAGGGTAGGGGGCAGCATTGGGAATTTTGGATGAAAAGCATGCCCAAATTAAACTGCTTGCTACTCAGCCATAAAAGGGAAATCTGAGGTTTGTAGTTTTTCAACTCTTTCACTATCGAATACACAGTGTCTATGGGGTCATATTGCACTTCCTAAGGCTTCCACTAGATGTTAACAGTCTTTAGAACCTTGTTTGATGCTTCTACTGTGAAGTGGGGGCGAATGAGAGGGGATTGAGTCAGAGGTCTGACGAGCTGACCATGCGCGTTCACGTGATAGTTAGCTTGCGTTCCATTGCATTTCTAAAGACAAAGGAATTCTCCGGTTGTCACATTCCTGACCTGTTTTCTGTTGTTTTTGTATGTGTTTAGTTGGTCAGGGCGTGAGTTGGGGTGGGCATTCTATGTTATGTGTTTCTATGTTGGTTAATGGGTTGCCTGATATGGTTCTCAATTAGAGGCAGGTGTTTTACGTTTCCTCTGATTGAGAACCATATTAAGGTAGGTTGTTTCACATTGTTTGTTGTGGGTGGTTGTCTCCTGTGTCTGTGTATGTCGCACCACACGGGACTGTTTCGGTTGTCGTTCGTGTTTGTAGTCTGTACCTGTTCGTGCGTTCTTCGTGTTTATGTAAGTTCACATGTTTTAGGTCAGTCTACGTCGTTTTGTTATTTTGTAATCTTTTCAAGTGTTATCGTGTTTCATTCGTTCTGTTAATAAATCATTATGGATTCCAACGCTGCGTATTGGTCCGACCCTTCTCGCTTCTCCTCTTCAGACGAAGAGGAGGAGAGCACCCGTTACAGAACCACCCACGAAACCAGGACCAAGCAGCGTGAGTACGAGCAGTGGCCCACTACACAGGAATCCTGGACATGGGAGGAAATACTGGAGGGAAAAGGACACTGGGCTCACATTGGGGAATATCGCCGCGCTCGTGAGGAGATGGAGGCAGCGAAAGCCCAAGATCGGTGGTATCAGGAGGCAGCACGGAGGCGTGGCTGGAAGCCCGTGAAGAAACCCCAAACATTTCTTGGGGGGGGGGGGGGGGGGGCTAAAAGATAGTGTGGCGAGGGCAGGTAGGAGACCTGTGCCCACTTCCCATGCTTACCGTGGAGAGCGGGAGTACGGGCAGACACCGTGTTACGCAGTAGAGCGCACGGTGTCTCCTGTACGTGTGCATAGACCGGTGCGGTACATACAAGCTCCTCGTATCGGCCGGGCTAGATTGAGGATTGAGCCGGATGTCATGAAGCCGGCCCAACGCATCTGGCCACCAGTGCGTCTCCTCGGGCCGGCTTACATGGCACCAGCCTTACGCATGGTGTCCCCGGTTCGCCTACATAGCCCGGTGCGGGTTATTCCACCTCCCCACACTGGTAGGGCGACGGGGAGCATACAACCAGGTAAGGTTGGACAGGCTCAGTGCTCAAGGGAGCCAGTACGCCTGCACGGTCCGGTGTATCCGGCGCCACCTTCCCGCCCCAGTCCAGTACCACCAGTGCCTACACCACGCACCAGGCTGCCAGTGCGTCTCCAGAGCCCTGTTCCTCCTCCACGCACTAGCCCTGTGGTGCGTGTCTCCAGCCCGGTACCACCAGTTCCGGCACCACGCACCAAGCCTCCTGTGCGTATCCAGAGCCCTGTACGCACTGTTTCTTCTCCCCGCACTCGCCCTGAGGTGCGTGTCCTCAGCCCGGTACCTCCAGTTCCGGTACCACGCACCAGGCCTATAGTGCGCTTTGAGAAGTCAGTGTGCCCTGTTCCTGCTCCCCGCACTAGCCTTGTGGTGCGTGTCTCCAGTCCGATACCACCAGTTCCGGCACCACGCACCAGGCCTATAGTGCGCTTCGAGAGTCCAGTGTGCCCTGTTCCTTCTCCCCGCACTTGCCCTGAGGTGCGTGTCCTCAGCCCGGTACCTCCAGTTCCGGAACCATGCACCAGGCCTATAGTGCGCTTTGAGAAGTCAGTGTGCCCTGTTCCTGCTCCCCGCACTAGCCTTGAGGTGCGTGTCTCCAGTCCGGTACCACCAGTTCCGGCACCTCGCACCAGGCCTATAGTGCGCCTTGAGAGTCCAGTGTGCCCTGTTGCTGCTCCCCGCACTAGCCTTGAGGTGCGTGTCTCCAGTCCGGTACCTCCAGTTCCGGCACCACGCACCAGGCATAATGTGCGCCTCAGCCGGCCAGAGCTGTCTGTCTGCCAAGCGCCGTCAGAGCTGCCCGTCTGTCCCGAGCCGTCAGAGCTGCCCGTCTGTCCCGAGCCGTCAGAGCTGCCCGTCTGTCCCGAGCCGTCAGAGCTGCCCGTATGTCCCGAGCTGTCAGAGCTGCCCGTCTGTCCCGAGCCGTCAGAGCTGCCCGTCTGTCCCGAGCCGTCAGAGCTGCCCGTCTGTCCCGAGCCTTCAAAGCCGCCCGTCTGTACCGAGCCTTCAAAGCCGCCCGTCTGTACCGAGCCTGCAAAGCCGCCCGTCTGTACTGAGCCTTCAGAGCCGTCCGCCAGACAGGAGCCGCTAGAGCCGTCCGCCAGACAGGAGCCGCTAGAGCCGTCCGCCAGACAGGATCAGCCAGAGCCTTCCGCAAGACAGGATCAGCCAGAGCCTTCCGCCAGACAGGATCAGCCAGAGCCTTCCACCAGACAGGATCAGCCAGAGCCAGCCAGCCTGGATCCGCCAGAGTCAGCCAGCCATGACCAGCCAGAGCCGTCAGCCAGCCATGACCAGCCAGAGCCGTCAGCCAGCCAGGATCCGCCAGAGCCGTCAGCCAGCCATGACCAGCCAGAGCCGTCAGCCAGCCAGGATCCGCCAGAGCCGTCAGCCAGCCAGGATCCGCCAGAGCCAGCCAGCCAGGATCCGCCAGAGCCAGCCAGCCAGGATCCGCCAGAGCCAGCCAGCCAGGATCCGCCAGAGCCAGCCAGCCAGGATCCGTCCTTCAGTCCGGAGCTGCCGTCCCTCAGTCCGGAGCTGCCGTCCCTCAGTCCGGAGCTGCCGTCCCTTATCCCGGTGCTGCCCCTTATCCCGGTGTTGCCCCTTAAATTAGGTGGGTTTATTTGGAGGGTGGTCAATGGGAGGGGGATACGGAAGCGGGGATTGACTATGGTGGGGTGGGGACAACGCCCAGAGCCTGAGCCACCACCGTGGTCAGATGCCCACCCAGACCCTCCCCTAGACTTTTGGTGGTGCGTCCGGAGTGCGCACCTTGAGGGGGGGGTTATGTCACGTTCCTGACCTGTTTTCTGTTGTTTTTGTATGTGTTTAGTTGGTCAGGGCGTGAGTTGGGGTGGGCATTCTATGTTATGTGTTTCTATGTTGGTTAATGGGTTGCCTGATATGGTTCTCAATTCTCTGATTGAGAACCATATTAAGGTAGGTTGTTTCACATTGTTTGTTGTGGGTGGTTGTCTCCTGTGTCTGTGTATGTCGCACCACACGGGACTGTTTCGGTTGTCGTTCGTGTTTGTAGTCTGTACCTGTTCGTGCGTTCTTCGTGTTTATGTAAGTTCACATGTTTTAGGTCAGTCTACGTCGTTTTGTTATTTTGTAATCTTTTCAAGTGTTATCGTGTTTCATTCGTTCTGTTAATAAATCATTATGGATTCCAACGCTGCGTATTGGTCCGACCCTTCTCGCTTCTCCTCTTCAGACGAAGAGGAGGAGAGCACCCGTTACACCGGTTGGAACATTATTGAAGATTTATGTTAAACATCCTAAAGATTGATTCTATACATCATTTGACATGTTTCTACGGACTGTAACGGAACTTTTTGACTTTGTCTGCACCTAGTGATCGCGCCTCATGAATTTTGATTACTGGGCTAAACGCGCGAAAAAAAACATTTATGGACATAAATGATGGACATTATCGAACAAAACAAACATTTATTGTGGAACTGGGATTCATGGGAGTGCATTCTGATGAAGATCAAAGGTAAGTGAATATTTATAATGCTATTTCTGACTTCTGTTGACTACACAACATGGCGGATATCTGTTTGGGTTGTTTGGGCTCTGAGCGCTGTACTCAGATTATTGCATGGTGTGCTTTTTCCGTAAAGTTTTTTTGAAATCTGACACAGTGGTTGCATTAAGGAGAAGTGGATCTAAAATTCCATGCATAACAGTTGTATCTTTTAGCAATGTTTATTATGAGTATTTCTGTAAATTGATGTGGCTCTCTGCAAAATCACCGGATGTTTTGGAACTACTGAACATAACCCGCCAATGTAAACTCTGAGTTTTAGATATAAATATGAACTTTAGCGAACAAATCATACATGTATTGTGTAACATGAAGTCCTATGAGTGTCGTCTGATGAAGATCTTTTTGTGACTCCTCTCTTTGGCTGGAAAAATGGCTGTGTTTTTCTGTGACTTGGCTCTGACCTAACATAATCGCTTGGTGTGCTTTCGTCGTAAAGCCTTTTTGAAATCGGACACTGTGGCTGGATTTACAACAAGTGTATCTTTAAAATGGTGTAAAATACTTGTATGTTTGAGGAATTTTAATTATGGGATTTCTGTTGTTTTGAATTTGGCGCCCTGCAGTTTCACTGGCTGTTGACGAGGTGGGACGCTACCGCCCCACATACCCTAGTGAGGTTAATAAAGTGATGATCCCATTTTTCATGAGCTGAAATAAAAGTTCCCAGAAATGTTCCATACGCCCAAAAGGCATATTTCTCTCAAATTTTGTGCACGAATTTGTTTATATCCCTGTTAATGAGCATTTCTCCTTTGCCAAGATAATCCATCCACTTGACAGGTATGGCGTATCAAGAAGCTGGGGAGGAGTATTTCTGTCTGTAATAAAAGCCCTTTTGTGGGGAAAAACTCATTCTGATTGGCTGGGCCTGGCTTCCCAGGAGTGGTGTGTATTCATGGATGCCAAGGGAAGCCGGGCTTCTCCCCAAAAATTTACCAAGAAAAAGAGAAATCATTTATCTTTCTCTGTGTTTCAGAATTTTCCTTCAATTCATAAGAGGCTGAATGTATCTCACCGGAGAAAGCATCTGAGCGAGCGAAACAGTGCCCCTCTATGTGTAGGGTAATAACGGAGCTGTGAGTCGGGAAGCAGGTGCAGGTGAAACGTTTAATAAAACAACAAAACCAGGAATGAGACAAATCCATGTGGCTAAACGCCGGTACACAAGGATAATTCCAACTAGTGAGAAAACATGAGTGACATAAAGGGGAGGAAATTATGAAGGTAAAGTCCAGGTGTGAATCATAATGACTAACAGGTGCGCGTAATGATGAATCCCAGTACCGGTGGTTAGTAATCTGGCGACTTCGTACACCGGAGGGGAGGAAGCAGGAGAAGATGTGACAGTACCTCCCCTTTGATGCGCGGCTCCAGCCGCAGGATGACACCGTCCAGAGGTACGACCCCAAGGATGAGGAGCGGGTCGGTCCGGGTGGCGAAGGTGGAAATCACGGATGATGTTGGGGTCCAGAATGTCCTCCACCGTAACCCAACACCGCTCCTCTGTAACCCTCCAAGTCCACCAGATACTGGGACCGACCCCTATGATGTTGGGAGTTCAGTAGGGATCTGACAGCATATGCCGGACCCCCTCAATGTCCAGGGGTGGGGTGGAGCTGTGTCGTGGGGGACAGTATCAGCGAGGGGACCAGGAACCACCGGCCTGAGAAGGGAGACATGAAAAGAGGGTGAGATACGATAGTGACTGGGTAGTTGTAACCTGTATGTCACTTCGTTGACTCTCCGGAGAACCTTGAACGGCCCCACAAACTGGGGGCTCAGTTTCTTGCAGGGCAGGAGGAGTGGGAGGTTCCTGGTAGAGAGCCAGACGCGGTACCCAGGATGGAACACAGGGGTCTCACTGCGATGGCGGCCTGCCTGTTCCTTCTGACGATGATGTTCCTTCTGACGGCGTGCTGGAGTCTTACGTGCGCATCACTCCACACCTCCTTTGCGCACCGGAACCACTCATCTACCACAGGAGCCGCGGTCTGGCCCGGTGTCCATGCGGCCAGGGCCGGTTGGAAACCCAAAACACACTGGAAGGGGGTCAACCCAGTGGAGGAGTGACGTAGGGAGCTCTGGGCGTACTCTACCCAGGGAAGGAATCGTGCCCACTCACCCTGCCTGTCCTGACAGTGACTCCTCAGGAACCTCCCCAGCTCCTGGTTCATCCTCTCCACCTGCCCGTTTGACTAAGGCCGATACCCGGAAGTGAGGCTGACCGTAACCCTGAGCTTCTCCAAGAAGGACCTCAACTCGTGATGTGAATTGAGTCAGTCTCCTCGCTGTCCGTATGCACTCTAGGTTCCGATGGTCAGTGAGGATGACGAATGGTTCCTTACCACCCTCCAGCCAGTGTCTCCACTCTAATGCCAACCTCATCGCCAGGAGCTCCCGATCACTGACATCATAATTCCTCTCTGCGGAGGACAGTTTCTTGGAGAAAAAAGCACATGGATACAATTTCAATAGGTTAAACTGTCTTTGTGACAAAACTGCTCCCACACCCACCTCAGATGCGTCTACCTCAACCACAAAAGGTAACGTGGGATCTGGGTGTTTTAGCAAGGAAGGGGAGGTGAAACACCCCTTGAGGAGACGAAAGGCCTCGTCGGCTGCTGGAGACCACACCAGCCTATGAAGCCCACCCTTGAGGAGGGAGGTGAGAGGGGTGGCAACGGCGCTGAAGTTCCTGATGAAGAGGAGGTAGAAGTTGGCAAACCCCAAAACCCGTTGTAACCCCTTGATGGTGGTTGACCTTACCACATCTACCTTCTTGTCCTCCATCCTTACTCCCTGCGGGCTGATTTGGTAACCCAAGAAGGATACATCCCTCTGGTGGAATTGGCACTTCTCTGCCTTGACGAACAGGTGATTGACCAAGAGGCGTTCCAGGACTGCTCGAACGTGGGTGATGTGATTTTTCAGGTTGGTCAAGACGATCAGGATGTCATCGATGTATACAATCACCTGCTGTCTGATCATGTCCCTGAACACCTCATTGACGAATGCCTGGAACACTGACGGAGCATTGGCTAAGCCAAAGGGCATAACCAAATACTTGTAATGACCAGACATTGTGCTGAACGCCATCTTCCACTCATCCCCCTCCCGGATGCGGATGAGATTGTAGGCACTCCGCAGGTCCAGTTTGGTGAAGAACTGGGCCCCGTGGAGCTGCTCGATGGCTGACGGCACCAACAGGAGAGGGTACCAATACTTCTTGGTGATGTCATTGAGTCCTCAGTAATCGATACGGGGCGTATTCATCCCTCCTTCTTGGCAACGAAGAAGAAACCAGCCGACGCAGGGGATGTGGATGTGCGGATGAAACCCTGTTGGAGTGCCTTTTGAATGTAATCCTCCATGGCCTGGGTCTCAGCAACAGACAGAGGGTAGATGTGTCTGCACAAAGGTGCAGCACTGGAAAACAGGTCAATGGCACAGTCCCAGATGTGATGAGGAGGGAGACAAGTAGCGTGGGTCTTGGAGAATACCTCCTTTAGGTCCTGGTATTCCTCTGGGATGTTGAGCTGAAGAACAACCATGGGACTCTCAACAGACATGGAACCACAGGGGACAGGAAAGCAGGTATTCCGGCATTCAGGTGACCAGTCTGGGATTTTCATCCTCGACCATGAGATGGTAGGGTTATGGGGTTGGAGCCAAGGGAGGCAGAGGATGATTTTGTGAACTGGTGCACGTCATGAAGAAGTAGAGGCTCTCCTGGTGATTGGACTCCACGGTGAGGGTGAGTGGTTGAGTGATGTGTGTGATGGTCCCAGATCCTAATGGCCGACAGTCGAGACCTTGAACAGGAAAAGGAGAGAAAAGCGGGTAGATGGGAATGTTGAGGGAGGAGGCAAGGGTCTGATCCATAAAGTTCCCTGCAGTGCCGGAATCCACTAAAGTGGTAGACACAGTACATAAGGGAAAGTCAGTCAGAGTGATGGACACCAAAAATAGTATAGTAGGAAGAGCTGAATCTGGAATACTCACTCCTGGTCCAGGGGATGAAACATCACGTGACTGTCCCTCTGCTCTAGGGGATCCCGACGTATCGAACACCACTGGAGCTTGTGCCCTCCTTGCCCACAGTACAGACATAGCCCCAGCTGTATCCGTCTGCGTCGTCACCCCTACCTCCATGGGTTGAGGCTCTGATCGCGAGTACTCGCCGAAGGAGGGAGAGAAGTGATGAGAATGCCGACGCTCCCGGAGAAGGTTATCCAGGCGGGTGGCCATCGCAATGAGTGCGTCCAGGGTGCGGTTGTTGTACCGACATGCCAGTTCTGTCTGAACCTCCTCTCGCAGACCTCTTCGGAACAGCGTGCGAAGCGCCAGCGCTGTGAGTCGGGAAGCAGGTGAAACGTTTAATAAAACAACAAAACCAGGACCGAGACAAATCCATGTGGCTAAACGCCGGTACACAAGGACAATACCAACTGGTGAAAAAACATAAGAGAGTGACATATAAAGGGGAGGAAATGATGAAGGTAATGAAGTCCAGGTGTAAATCATAATGATTGACAGGTGCGCGTAATGATGAATCCCAGGACCGGTGGTTAGTATTCTGGCGACGTTGTACACCGGAGGGGAGTAGCAGGAGAAGATGTGACATGACATCTGATGCTGTCCGGTCCAAACTAATGTGACATTGTTGCCACCCGTAGCAGGGATTGCAAGGGAAGCCAGCAAACATTTGGCCTCCCTTGATAAACATTTTGCCAATCAACATTGAGCTAAACTGAGTGAGTTTAACTGTGAATGGTCCTGGCGCACCAAAAAAAGTGTCAAGGGAAGCCAGCTTGTATTTTGGCATCACTCCTATCAAATTGCATTGAAAGCATATGTCATTGACACAAACAACTTGAATTGTTGCATCTCGTTGTGTTGTTGTCCACCGGTGGCTAGCTAGGTAGCTAAAATTGTCCCTTTCCTAAATTAGCCGTGGATGGAGATAGGGATTTGGACTTCTGGTTTTACTTAATTATCAATGATTATAACGGGGATTCTGATCCAACCATTAATTCATACATTGTTTTGCTCCTGGCCTTATAGGATGGAAGTTAAACATGTACAGTTGAAGTCGGAAGTTTACATACACCTTAGCCAAATACATTTAAACTCAGTTTTTCAAAATTCCTGACATTTAATCCCAGTAAAAACTCCCTGTCTTAGGTCAGTTAGGATCACCACTTTATTTTAAGAATGTGAAATGTCAGAATAATAGTAGAGAGAAGGATTTATTTCAGCTTTTATTTCTTTCATCACATTCCCAGTGGGTCAGAAGTTTACATACAGTCAATTAGTATTTGGTAGCATTGCCTTTAAATTGTTTAACTTGGGTCAAACGTTTCGGGTAGCCTTCCACAAGCTTCCCACAATAAGTTGGGTGATTTTTGGCACATTCGTCCTGACAGAGCTGTAGTAACTGAGTCAGGTTTGTGGGCCTTCTTGCTCACACGCTTTTTCAGTTCTGCCCACAAATTTTCTATGGGATTTGGGCCTGGGCTTTGTGATGGCCTCTCCAATACCTTGACTTTGTTGTCCTTAAGCCATTTTGCCACAACTTGCCACAAGTATGCTTGGGGTCATTGTCCATTTGGAAGACCCATTTGCGACCAAGCTTTAACTTCCTGACTGATGTTTTGAGATTTTGCTTCACTATGTGACGACCCTCCCACTCTGTCTGCTGAATTCTTTCTCTTTGCTCTTGTTTTCCTTAATAGGATGTCGGTGGGCGGAGCCGGGAGGTTCGCCAGCGAAATGGGACACACCTGGGCCCGGGTGTGTCCCGGGATAAATACACCTCTTTCCCATTCATTGAGGAGACTCTCTCCATGCAGACACACTGTTAAATTTTGGTTGTGGCATTTTTGTGGCCGTTTTGTTTGTTTGCTTTGGCGTCTTTCACCCCTCATGATCATATTTATGCACGCAACCACTCACTTACACTACTGATTACTGACTACACACACCATTGTTAATTGTATTTAGGTTATTTCAGTTAATAAATATATTTTTGTTATTCCTTAACTCCACGTTGTCTCCCTTCTTGTTACGGACTTTGAGCCGGTTCGTGACAAATATATCCACATCATTTTCCTACCTCATGATGCCATCTATTTTGTGAAGTGCACCAGTCCCTCTTGCAGCAAAGCACCCCCACAACATGATGCTGCCAACCCGTGCATCACGGATGGGATGTTGTTCTTCGGCTTGCAAGCCTCTCGCTATTTCCTCCAAACATAACGATGGTCATTATGGCCAAACAGTTCTATTTTTGCTTCATCAGACCAGAGGACATTTCTCCAAAAGTATGATCTCTGTCCCCATGTGCAGTTGCAGACCGTAGTCTGGCTTTTTTTATGACGTTTTTTGAGCAGTGGCTTCTTCCTTGCTGAGCGGTCTTTCAGGTTATGTCGATATATGAGTCGTTTTACTGTGGATATAGATACTTTTGTACCTGTTTCCTCCAGCATCTCCACAAGGTCCTTTGCTGTTGTTCTGGGATTGATTTGCACTTTTCGCACTAAAGTACGTTCATCTCTAGGAGACAGAACTCCTTCTCGCTCCTTCCTGAGCGGTATGATGGCTGTGTGGTCCCATGGTGTTTATACTTGCGTACTATTGTTTTGTACAGATGAACGTGGTACCTTCAGGTGCTTTAAATTGGTCCCAAGGATGATCCAGACTTGTGGAGGTCTACAATATTTTTCTGAGGTCTTGGCTGATTTCTTTTGATTTTCCCATGATGTCAAGCAAAGAGGCACTGAGTTTGAAGGTAGGCCTTGAAATACATCTACAGGTACACCTCCAACTGACTCAAATGATGTCAATCAGCCTATCAGAAGCTTCTAAAGCCATGACATCATTTTCTGGTATTTTCCAAGCTGTTTAAAGGCACAGTCAACTCAGTGTATGTAAACTTCTGACCCACTGGAATTGTGATACAGTGAATTATAAATGAAATAATCTGTCTGTTAACAATTGTTGGAAAAATGACTTGTGTCATGCACAAAGTAGATGTCCTAACCGACTTGCCAAAACTATAGTTTGTTAACAAGAAATTTGTGGAGTGGTTGATAAACAAGTTTTAATGACTCCAACCTAAGTGTATGTAAACTTCTGACTTCAACTGTATGCCTGTGTTTGGGCTACAGAGAAATTATGCCAAAATCATAAATATTTGTAGAGTCAGTTATAGCAAATATAAGTAACAAAACACACCATTTAATATGACAACAATCAGATTATGTTTAGGGTAAAGTACTTTTAACTATCCTAACGCCATACATAAAAGGATTGAAAAGTGTTGAACATATTAGAAAATTAAAATTGTGTAAAATATAGGTGAAGATGTGCAGTATCATATTTGCCTTGTAGAATCAAAAATAAACAGCCAAAGGAGAAGTTCAGCAAAGAGGCTGTATGTGGTATACAAGTGTTAAACGCTTTCTTTTTAGTCTCATTTCAAGACTTTTACATTAGTTAAGCAGATTTAGCAGATTTGTTTAGAATTCCGTGGCATTATAATATTTTATGGTATGAAGAATACAATTGAAAAATTCTGAATAAAATTGAAAGGATATTTTCTCCAAACGATTTGAGGGAGTGCGCACATGCGGCTTTTCTGTGTTGAGCGGTTAACTTGTTCTTGATTCAGTGATAGATTTGCCCACATCTATACTCACTAATATAGATGCCTTTACATTTCTCCTCATAACATAATTCATAGCCTAAATCAAACAATATTATACTTTGCATCCTGCAGTCATATGACTTATTACATTCAAATGCAAAATAATTGATTACATGTAAAGTATGTTAAATCCAAAATTAAGACCGACCATTTCTAATACATGATGACCTGCTTAAACTAAGCTCCTCACTTGATTATTATACTTGTGAGATTGAATTAAAAAAACACCTACCATGGTGTGATGTGCAAATGGTCACCAATAACTGTCAAGGAAACCATATAGAGAAAAACAGATACCATTTTTGTAACAGGCCCTCCAGAGGGTTCAAATGCCTTTCTTATGTTCTATAGAAATACAGTAATTAATAGAGAATAGTAGATTAAACAGGGCATTTCTAGCCGATGTTAAATGGCTAGCTAGTTGGCAGCTAGGAACATACTGTAAGGGAGTGCGTAACTGGTGGCAGGGAAGTCAGGCGCAGGAGAGCAAAACTGGGTAATCAACGGAGCAGTTTTATTCATAAAACTACCGGTAACCAGAACCACAAACAAATGGGTACAAAACCCGTCGCGCACCAGAGAAAACGTGCACATGCACTTACAATACACAATTCCGCACAAAGACATGGGGGGAACAGAGGGTTAAATACACAACATGTAATGAGGGAAATTGAGACCAGGTGTGTGAGAAGACAAGACAAAACAAATGGAAAAGGAAAAGTGTCTCGATGATGGCTAGAAGACCGGCGACGCCGACCGCCGCCCAAACAAGGAGAGCAACCGACTTCAGCGGAAGTCGTGACACATACAGAGACGCATCATAATAGCATGGAAGTAATGCCACACTGGAGCCGAATTGTAAATGGAATACATTGAACACATAGAGCAGGGTGAATTTTTTTTACCATTAAAACACAATTTAAATGTATTTTAAATATACACTGATCACAAAACATGAAGAACAACTTACTGATATTGAGTTGCACCCCTTTTGCGCTCAGAACAGCTTAAATTTGTCAGGGCTACAAGTTGTAAAAAGCGTTCCACATGGATGCTGGCCCATGTTGACTCCAACGCTTCCCACAATTGTGTCAAGATGGATGGATGTTCTTTGGGTGGTGGACCATTCTTAACTGTTATGGGCAGAGCAGACCATTCGATATGCCCTTAAATACTTTGATATGCAACCTGGAATAAAAAATTTAAGAGGACCAGTGCAATATAGCGAAAAAATCTGTGCCATTTGTGAGCGATGTTGTTAGGCTACTTTGCATGTTGTTTCCTCATCAGAGCGCACTGGTGAACAACAAAGTAATTTCACTTCACCGAGACAACCACAAGTTCTTCAAGATGACGACTAGGCCTATATCCACACGTTTGTATGATCTGAATGATGATGATGATGATAGTGGTGGTGGTGGTGGTGAAGGGGGTGATTTAATTTACAATATACAACAGGGGTTAGCAACTAGGTTTGGCCTCCAGCAAATTTGTTCCTCAGCTTGTAGCTAGTCGGCGTGCCAGAACATAGTTAGCCTATTAGCAAAGAGCCTACTAGCTGCCCAATTCATAGCCCTACACAGTGTGTGCTACACTACACATTTAACACATGGTTAGTGGGTTAATCAATTCAATGATAGTAATATAATCATTTCGATCTGATTACAGAAGTAAAATCCCTATGTTAATAGGCCTACCAAATCGATTAAAAGATAGCCTATTCATCGTAGCATATTTCTCCAATGCCAAACCAGTGTGTCTTGTTTGTAAAGAATGTCATTATGAATCCATGCATGGTACTTTCAGAGGATAATTTTCCACACCAGACATGAGGCCCGAGTCCAACACAGAAAGGAGGTAGGCCTATTTAAGGAGTGCATGGTGACAGTATTGAAGGAAATAGCTATAGGCCTACCTACTGACAAGTATATGGATAAAATCATTGCGTCTGTCAAATCAGTAAGCCTACCGTACCTCATATTTCTTAAATAGTGCCCCAACAAAGCCCTCTTATTTGTTAATTTGCCTACTCAATTTTCAGCACCGGGCGCTGTCCATATTGACTTTAGAAATGCAAGTGGTGTAGTGAACACATACCAGCATATTTTTTAAGAATCAATGGGTATATATTATTATTCATTTATTATAATATTTTATTCTCCCCAATTTCATGATATTCAATTGGTAGTTACAGTCTTGTCCTATCGCTGCAACTCCCGTACGGACTCAGGAGAGGTGAAGGTCGAGAGCCATTCGTCCTCCGAAACACTACTCTGCCAAGCCACACTGCTTTTTGACACACTGATCGCTTAACCCGGAAGCCAGCCTCATCAATGTGTCGGAGGAAACACTGTACAGCTAAGTCAGCGTGCATGAGCCCGGCCCGCCACAAGGAGTCGCTAGAGTGCAATGGGACAAGGACATTCCAGCCGGCCAAATCCTCCCCTAACTCGGACGACGCTGGGCCAATTGAGACCTCATGGGTCTCCCAGTTGCGGCTGGCTGCGACACAGCCCGGGATTGAACCCGGATCTGTGGTCACGCTTCTAATACTGAGATGTAGTGCCTTAGACCACTTCACCACTCGGGAGGCCCTGGGTATATATTATAAATTTGTAAGTCCAAAAATGTATGTAGCAACAGGCTGTGTTAGTGGCCTATGATCCTGTTACAACAATGTATGTGTGTGGACTCTGGCCTGGCACTGGGTATTGTTGAGGGGCTACCTTGTTAGCTTCAGTCTGAATGAGGGTGCAACACAACAGTCTGAGGAGAGATCCTGGTTGGAAGCCTGGCCCCAGATATGTTTGTACTATCATTCCAACTCCTTGTCATGTATGGAATGACAAGGAGTGTAATGTTAGCACAAACAATCTGCTACGTAGTTAGGCCTCTGTAGTTTTTCCTGGACATGTGATCTAACCAGGGAAAACAGAGAATAACTCAGAAGCCTTAGTACCAGCTGTAGTGTAAAACCTAGGCCCAGAACTTTTCCTGCTCAGGTAAAAGTGAAGATCCTTAGTGTCACTCTGGCCTTCCTTAGGCCTACAGTAAAAGAGAATACAGTACAAGAGAATACAGAGGACTAACTACGATGGTTGCTGTCAAAAAGTGATTGATGGGTTTTCTGTGTCCTTTGGTTTTTGGTTGTGCTCTCATTGACCACTTAATGACATCCACTCCGGATGTTCTCACAATATTTAGTGTGTCCGCTTGTAACCTGACACCACCCCATGTAACCAAGCCCCACACACACCCACCCAAGGGGAAAGACAGAGGGAGAGAGAGATTTATTTAATTAAAGGTCAATTAAATGTTCTTTCAAACCTTTTATTTTCTACAAAACCTTTAGTACAGACATTTAAACAATTATTCAAGTTTACTATGCAAGTTTACTAAAGTTGACTAATATTAAACTCTGATACTGATGTTTATTACTAAACCTCTATATAGATCATACATGTTATTATTACACAATACTACACATTACTACCCAATACATGTTTATATTTATTTTTTGGAAAGTGTTTTATCTTCCTTCCTTGTAAAATAGTTTAACGAGCATGGTCCTCGTCTGCTTGTAACCTCCCACAAGGTTTATCCTCGCTCATAGTGTTCCCAGGACAAGGCTAACACCATGCCCGAACCGGACGCGCGTGTGCATCTGCCATTGTGCGCAAATTGATTTTGTCCCCCCACACCAAACGCAATCACGACAAGCAGGTTGAAATATCAAAACAAACTCTGAACCAATTATATTCATTTGGGAACAGGTCGAAAAGCATTAAACATTTATGGCAATTTGGCTAGCTTGCAGTTGCTAGCTAATTTGTCCTATTTAGACAGCTATCTTGCAGTTGCTAGCTAATTTGTCCTGGGATATACATATTGAGTTGTTATTTTATCTGAAATGCTCAAGGTCCTCTAATCCAACAATTAATCTACACATAAAACGGTCAACTGAATTGTTTCATGTCATCTCTCCTCCTTCCAGGCTTTTTCTTCTTTGGACTTTATATGGCAATTTGCAACTAACTTTCATAACGTGTATTACCACAACCAACCTCCGTTCATCTTTCAATCACCCACGTGGGTATAACCAATGAGGAGATGGCACATGGGCATATGCTTCTAAAAGCCAATGAGGAGATGGGAGAGGCAGGACTTTCAGCGCGTTCTGCGCCACAAATAGAAGCAACTTCTATTTTAGTACCTGGCAACGCAGACTCTCGTTGGCGCGCGCGAGCAGTGTGGGTCCAATAATGATTGTATGTGTACATTTATTTTGCAACGCTCACGCACATGATGTAAGCGGTGTGGTCAGCATGTAAGATTTACTTATACTCAGGTAGACCTAACCAGAAATGACTGTTTCCAGTTCATTCTACAATGGGTCACAAGCTCACTACACAGCAGTTCCACAAGTTCACTATAAAACTTCCCAACTGTTTGAACTGTTCAAAAGTTAACTGTTGAGGCCACGGTTGCCGCTAGCGGCACTCCTCCCACATTCCATTGAAAAGGCAGAGCGGCAAATTCAAAAAACAAAATTGAAATATTTAACTTTCACACATTAACAAGTCCAATACAGCATTTGAAAGATAAACATCTTGTCAATCCAGCCAACATGTCCGATTTTTTAAATGTTTTACAGAGAAAACACCACATATATTTATGTTAGGTCACCACCAAATAAAAAAAGACAGACAGACATTTTTCACAGCACAAGTAGGCTGCAGGTAGCATGCACAAGCCAACCTAACTAACCTAGAACCAACCTAAATAACCTAGAAAAAACTACCTCAGATGACAGTCCTATAACATGTTACACAATAAATCTATGTTTTGTTCAAAAAAATTGCATATTTTAGCTATAAATCAGTTTTACATTACTGCTACCATCATAGCTACAGTCAGAAATCGCACGGGAGTAGCCAGAGTAAATACAGACACCAACTACCTAATTACACATCATAAATCATTTCAGACAAATATATGGTGGATAGCTAATGAAAGACAAATATCTTGTGAATACAGACAATATTTCCGATTGTTGAAGTGTTTTACAGCGAAAACACCACATATATTTATGTTAGTTCACCACCAAATACAAAAGACAGACAGACAGTTTTTCACAGCAACGGTAGCATGCAAGTAGCTAACCTAACTAACCTAGAACCAACCTAGAACCAACCTAAATAACCTAGAAAAAACTCCCTCAGATGACAGTCCTATAACATGTTACACAATAAATCTATGTTTTGTTCGAAAAATGTGCATATTTTAGCTATAAATCAGTTTTACATTACTGC
Organism: Salvelinus alpinus; assembly: GCF_045679555.1. Lineage (NCBI taxonomy): Eukaryota > Metazoa > Chordata > Actinopteri > Salmoniformes > Salmonidae > Salvelinus > Salvelinus alpinus. Next base: position 16,707,475 of record NC_092106.1, read on the forward strand.
TACCATCATAGCCACCATCACAGCTACAGTCAGAAATCGCACGGCAGTAGCCAGAGAAAATACAGACACCAACGTCAACTACTAATTACACATCATAAAACATTTCAGAACAATATATGGTGGATAGCTAATGAAAGAATAAGATCTTGTGAACAGAGCCAATATTTCCGATTTTTGAAGTGTTTTACAGCGAAAACACAATATATCGTTATATTAGCTTACTACAATAGCTAGCACACAGCAGCATTGCTTCTAGTCAAACGGTAGCATAGCACAGTTCGACAGATATATATGAAAAAGCATCCCAAATTGGGTCCTTATCTTTGTGGATCTTCCATCAGAATGTTCTCCAAGGGGTCCTTTGTTCAGAACCGACTTTATTTGGATCCATAACGAACGATTTCCCTCAGAATTAGCAAGCAACATTAGCTAGCATTGCTAGCCTCTCGTTCTTGAACCAATTCTTGCGTCGCATCACGTCTAAAGTCCAGAATAAATTTCAATAATATAATTAAACTATATTGAAAAAACATACTTTAAGATGATATTGTGACATGTATCAAAGAAAATCGAAGCCAGAGATCATATTCACCTTTAAAAAGGTTCTTCAATGAGCCGAGTACAGGTCAGACTTCGCGCCCAGAAAATAAATAAAAGTGCGCACGTCTCAGTCCAAGACGTTGTGTTCAGTCCCTGGTCGAGATAATCAACTGATTTTTTCTCTCACTTCCGCATTACACACAGGCGAAGGCGTATGACGTGTTTCTACAGTCATAAGTGACATGCCCTTTTATAGACAAGCTCCTGAAGAGAGAGTTCGATTTTGGAAATCTCAGTTCCGGTTAGGAAATGGTCTGTAAAAGGAGTTCTGTTTCACTTAGAGAAATAATTCAAACGTTTTTAGAAACTAGAGACTGTTTTCTATCCAATAGTAATAATAATATGCATATTGTACGAGCAAGAATTGAGTACGAGGCCGTTTAAAAATCATACGATTTTCTCCAAAAGTGAAAACAGCACCCCCTTGTCCTCAACAGGTTAAAACTCAGGCCTCCCAGGAAAATACTTTTTACATATTTTATTTCAAACACATTTCTTTATGTTCAACAAGGTCACTACACATCAATCACCAGGCCATTACTTTAGACTTCAAACATGTGTTTTACTTCAAAGAAACAGGTGCACTATCAAGTTACATAATGACACACTAAATATCGTGAGAACGGAGAGGATGTCATTAAGAGATCAATGAGAGGACAACCAAAGGACACAGAAAAACATAATCACTTTTTACAGCAACCGTCTACTATATTCTCTCTAGTACACTTTCAGGTCCTACACTCCCAGAGGGGATGACAGAAGGTGTCCCCCCTAAATTGCACCCTATTCCCTTTATCAGGGGTATTATATTCTTACCATATGAGCTCCGGAGCGTGCTGGTCTTCTGTTCTACCTGATTATTAATTGCACTCACCTGGTGTTGCAGGTCTAAATCAGTCCCTGATTAGAGGGGAACAATGAAAAAAAGCAGTGGAAGTGGCTCCGAGGTCCAGAGTTGAATAGGGTACCATTTGGGATGCAGTCAAGACCAGCCGTGCCTCTACAGGAGCCCCTCGGGTCTCTACAGGTTACTAGCTGCATTACAGTAGACTTGGTACCTAATGACTCAATTAAAACGTTTTTTACGGTCTTATTATTGGCTTCTGCTTTCCCCATGGTAAAGTGTGGATGGAGTATATTAAACAATGTGTTTTATACATCCATCCTCATGAGCCTTATTGGATTATTACATTCTGTAGGTCAAACATATCTCACAGTGACCCTGGAAAAACAAGATGCCTTATCTCAATAAAGGTATCTGGTCCAGACAGAATATAGTTTGTTTTCATGCTGAAGTATTTCCCTAGAATTCTCTATGAAAATGTACCCACTGAGCCCATTTTCCATTAGTGACCTAAAGTTGGGCTATAAGGTGGGCTTACCTTGTACACATTTACATCAATTTATTCACTGTTGTTGATTGATCCAGACAGTTTTGCATATCTTGATTTATTTGGCTGTGTTTACACAGGCAGTCTAATTCTGATCATTTGCCAATAATTTGTCTTTTGACCAACCAGATCAGATCATTTGCCAATAACAAAGATCGGAATTGGGCTTGCTATGTAAAATCAGCCTTACTTAATTACATTTAAGTAAGGAATTCAAAGTCATGAACTTCTTCAGTGAATTTTTTTTAATATGACATTATTTCACAAATCTGATTTGCCGTCCTCACCCCCATTCATTATTGCGACTAGCCTATCAGTAACAAAACACAAGTCAACATCACAAAAATCTAACAATCAGGACAGAAAAGGTCACACTAATGTTTAGCTTATGTTTTAGGGTACAGACCTACAGGTAGTATGTTTTTACAAGCCTGTCTGATTTTAGTCATCCTAACTCCAAACACAATAGGATTTAAAAGTGGCTGGCACATCAGATAGTACACTGATAAAATAGTGTGAAGTACAGTTGGAACATTTCTCATAGACTTTTCAAATCTACTCTGGAGCAGATTTAACAAACAGCCGAAAGAGAAGTTGAGCAGCGAGGCCAGATGAGGAGTACAGGTTCTGAAAGCTTTCTGTCTGGTCTCGATGGAAGATTTCAAACAAATAGTCAGAATCTTAATATACGAGAACACAATAGTAATTAAAGGGACAGCGACAGACAAAACAATACTGTAGAGTCCATAGATGTTATTAACTGTCGTGTCTGAAGTTGAACAGGCAAGTTTTACTACCAGGTAGTTGTCACAATACACTTTGTCCATGATGTTCCCACACAATCGCAAACGAATAGTTAAAGACAGTATTATGCTGAATTTTCCAAAAGAGTACAACCATATTACACAAATTAAAATACACACCTTGCTGGGTGTCATGATGACGTTATACTGTAGTGGAGAACATATAGCAAGGTACCTGTCGTAGGACATGACTGCTAAATTGCTGAATTCAATAGATCCATATGTGTACAAGACAAATATCTGTAGGTAACAGCACACAGTGGAAACTGTATGGTCATCTGAAACCAAATGAGTCATGAGAGCAGGAAACAAAGCAGTGCTCCCATACAAGTCATTTACAAACAAACTGCACAGAAACAGATACATTGGTTCATGAAGGCTTCTCTCCATACAAATAACCACAATAAGCACTGTGTTTGCAAAAACTATGGAGACGTATAACACAGTTATTGTAATGAAATACAAGTACTTTAAGTGTCCAATGTCACTATATCCAGCTAGCATAAATGACGTGAATTGTGTTGAGTTCATAATTTTCCCAATAGTATAGAAATATTTGTAGATATATTTAGTTCACAAGTGAAGGAAAACAGTGTCCAGGTGAAATTATTAATCTCTTATTGATTCAACATTTCTTCATTCTTAGAATTGCCATCGATTATCAACTCTTTGCATTATTACCACAGTATTACTATTCAAAGTGATTACCCCCATAGGCATCATCATGGAAAAACATTGTTACCTGTGGCTGTGATGGACAAATGCAATTGACACAGTTACAGTTTACCGGTCTTTGCTCTACTGTTACACTTACAAACACTGCAATCATAGTGTGTGAATCAAACAGGATGCTAGTCATGCAGAGCTGTGGTGTGGTAATGCTCCTCATCATAAGTTACATACATCTTACCATTAGAGGGTTCAATCCGTGTCCACCTTTCTCACTGTTTCTCCCACGTGCCTGTTTCCTCTGATTTTCGTATTGTCTGAATAAAGTCAAAACACCAATAAAAATACATAAATATAGATACATATACATATATATTTATATTTTAAAACCGTATTTAAGTCTAGATCACCTGGTATATTTCTCCAGACTGCCGTTGTGGACATAGGTCTACTGTATGTTCTGTGTCAGTGGGCTATTCCACACTAAACTACTATCACATCACTGAGCTTTTATACCTTTTAAAGGAAGAAAACCCCCAGTATACAGCAGTGTGTTCACTTGAACTCCAATGACACAAATAATTAAATTGTCATGGTGTGACTCTCAGTGTCCCATGGGTGGTTAGGTTAGTGCAGTCCCGGCTCAGCCAATAAGAAAAATAAGTAGCCTGCACGATTTTCTCTCCGCTGCCAAATCCCCCTTAGGTCATCCAAAAGGCTCCCCGGTCCCCCCTGGACCGGGGAGTGTTGCATGGTTCATCCCCGTTTTCATTTGATCTGGAGCAGTTACATCGATAATAGAGAGAGAGTGTGTGTGTTAGTGATGCGCAGGTTGACTCATTAGCTTCAGTCCCTGTAGCTATATCCACGAGGCAGGCGGATTTAAAATGAGGAAATAGAAAACAATAGCCTACCTTAAAACATCAAAACATTTATAATTCCTGTGCAATTTATATCTATCTATAGGCTACATTGAGGTTTTTCTTTCATTATTTTTAGGCTATATCACATTAGTGTGTAAGCCTAAGCTTTAGGGCCAAACCAAACTGTAGGAGCGCCAAATAGCCTACATGCCAATTACCAAATGCTTTTGAGAACGGGCAGAGAAAAAATTATTATAGGAGCTCAGTTATGTTATGTGTGATGATTGAGGCACTATACAAACTATGGCAGGTCGAGGGAACTGTAGCCTATTGTTCAGATTGGTTAAATGAAAACTGAAATCTGGACACAGACTGTAGTTGTAGAACCTCTCACATAACCTTAATATTAACTCCTACAGAATTAAGCATTTCATGCAGTAAAATGATACACCAAATGTAGGCAAAATTTGGACTCGGTAACAGGAGTGGAGAAATACAGTGGGGCAAAAAAGTATTTAGTCAGCCACCAATTGTGCAAGTTCTCCCACTTGAAAAGATGAGAGAGGCCTGTAATTTTCATCATAGGTACACTTCAACTATGACAGACAAAATGAGAAAAAAAAATCCAGAAAATCACATTGTAGGATTTTTAATGAATTTATTTGCAAATTATGGTGGAAAATAAGTATTTGGTCAATAACAAAAGTTTATCTCAATACTTTGTTATATACCCTTTGTTGGCAATGACAGAGGTCAAACGTTTTCTGTAAGTCTTCACAAGGTTTTCACACACTGTTGCTGGTATTTTGGCCCATTCCTCCATGCAGATCTCCTCTAGAGCAGTGATGTTTTGGGGCTGTTGCTGTTCAACTCCCTCCAAAGATTTTCTATGGGGTTGAGATCTGGAGACTGGCTAGGCCACTCCAGGACCTTGAAATGCTTCTTACGAAGCCACTCCTTCGTTGCCCGGGCGGTGTGTTTGGGATCATTGTCATGCTGAAAGACCCAGCCACGTTTCATCTTCAATGCCCTTGCTGATGGAAGGAGGTTTTCACTCAAAATCTCACGATACATGGCCCCATTCATTCTGTCCTTTACACGGATCAGTCGTCCTGGTCCCTTTGCAGAAAAACAGCCCCAAAGCATGATGTTTCCACCCCCATGCTTCACAGTAGGTATGTAGTTCTTTGGATGCAACTCAGCATTCTTTGTCCTCCAAACACGACGAGTTGAATTTTTACCAAAAAGTTCTATTTTGGTTTCATCTGACCATATGACATTCTCCCAATCTTCTTCTGGATCATCCAAATGCTCTCTAGCAAACTTCAGACGGGCCTGGACATGTACTGGCTTAAGCAGGGGGACACGTCTGGCACTGCAGTATTTGAGTCCCTGGTGGCGTAGTGTGTTATTGATGGTAGGCTTTGTTAGTTTGGTCCCAGCTCTCTGCAGGTCATTCACTAGGTCCCCCCGTGTGGTTCTGGGATTTTTGCTCACCGTTCTTGTGATCATTTTGACCCCACAGGGTGAGATCTTGTGTGGAGCCCCAGATCGAGGGAGATTATCAGTGGTCTTTTATGTCTTCCATTTCCTAATAATTGCTCCCACAGTTGATGTCTTCAAACCAAGCTGCTTACCTATTGCAGATTCAGTCTTCCCAGCCTGGTGCAGGTCTACAATTTTGTTTCTGGTGTCCTTTGACAGCTCTTTGGTCTTGGCCATAGTGGAGTTTGGAGTGTGACTGTTTGAGGTTGTGGACAGGTGTCTTTACTACTGATAACAAGTTCAAACAGGTGCCATTAATACAGGTAACGAGTGGAGGACAGAGGAGCCTCTTAAAGAAGAAGTTACAGGTCTGTGAGAGCCAGAAATCTTGCTTGTTTGTAGGTGACCAAATATTAATTTTCCACCATAATTTGCAAATAAATTCATTAAAAATCCTACAATGTGATTTTCTGGATTTTTTCCCTCATTTTGTCTGTCATAGTTGAAGTGTACCTATGATGAAAATTACTGTCACGCCCTGACCTTAGTATTCTTTGTTTTCTTAATTATTTTAGTTAGGTCAGGGTGTGACATGGGGAATGTATGTTGGGTTTATGTTGGGTTTATGTTTAGTATAGTAGTCTAGCTGTGTCTATGGCTGAGTGTAGGTATCTAGGAAAGTCTATGGTTGCCTGAATTGGGTCTCAATTAGAGACAGCTGGTTATTGTTGTCTCTGATTGGGAGCCATATTTAAGGCAACCATAGGCTTTAGCTGTTTGTGGGGAATTGTCTATGTTGAACGTAAGTAGTTTGTGTGTGCACTTGCGTTTGTAGCTTCACGGTCGTTTGTTGTTTTTGTATAGTTTGTATAAGTGTTTCGTTTCATGTTCATCTTCGTCGTTATAATAAAAGAAGATGGCTTATTTTCCACATGCTGCGTTTTGGTCCGTCTCTCCTCCACACGATAGTGACAGAGTTCCCCACCAACATGGGACCAAGCAGCGTAAATCAAGGCAGAGTGGCTGGAAGCCCGAGAGGCTACCCCAAAAATGTCTTGGGGGAGGGCACACGGGGAGTGTGGCTGGGTCAAGTGGGAGAATTGGGCCAGTTCCCCGTGCTTACCATCAGGAGCAGTTGGCTAAACGAAGGTATGAGTCGGAGAATGTGGAGGAGTTATTGGACAGATTGGAGGAAAGTGAAAGGATGGGAGATTATGAGACATTTGAGGAGTTGTTGGTGTTATTGGAGGAGAGCGAAGAGAGAGAGAGATGTTGATATGGGGGAGCATACAACCAGGTAAGGTTGGGAAGCCTCCTGTGCGTCTCCTGAGCCCTGTACGCACTGTTCCTTCTTCCCGCACTCTTCCTGAGGTGCGTGCCCTCAGCCTGGTACCACCAGTACCACGCACCAGGCCTATAGTGCGCCTCGAGAGTCCAGTGTGCCCTGTTCCTCCTCCACGTACTAGCCCTATGGTGCGTGTCTCCAGTCCGGTACCACGCACCAAGCTTCCTGTGTGTTCCCAGAGTCCTGTGCGTCCTGTTGCTGCTCCCCGCACTAGCCCTGAGATGCGTGTCCCCAGCCCGGTACCACCAGTTCCGGCACCATGCACTAGGCCTAATGTGCGTCCCCAGGGTCCAGTATGCCCTGTTCCTTCTCCCCGCACTAGCCCTGAGATGCGTGTCCCCAGCCCGGTACCACCAGTTCCGGCACCACGCACTAGGCCTAATGTGCGTCTCCAGGGTCCGGTATGCCCTGTTCCTTCTCCCCGCACTAGCCTGAAGGTGCGTGTCCTTAGCCCGGTGCCTCCAGTTCCGGCACTACGCACCAGGCCTACAGTGCGCCTCATCCGGCCAGAGCCATCCGTCTGCCCAGCGCCATCTGAGCCATCCGTCTCCCCAGCGCCATCTGAGCCATCCGTCTCCCCAGCGCCATCTGAGCCATCCGTCTCCCCAGCGCCATCTGAGCCGTCCGTCTCCCCAGCGCCATCTGAGCCGTCCGTCTCCCCAGCGCCATCTGAGCCATCCGTTTGCCCAGTGCCGTCTGAGCCATCCGTCTGTCCCGAGCCATTAGAGCCGCCCGTCTGTCCCGAGCCGTCAGAGCCGTTAGTCAGTCAGGAGCCGCTAGAGCCATTCGTCAGACAGGATCTGCCAGAGCCGTCAACCAGACAGGATCTGCCAGAGCCGCCAACCAGACAGGATCTGCCAGAGCCGCCAACCAGACAGGATCTGCCAGAGCCGCCAACCAGACAGGATCTGCCAGAGCCGCCAACCAGACAGGATCTGCCAGAGCCGCCAACCAGACAGGATCTGCCAGAGCCGTCAGCCAGCCATGAGCAGCCAGATCCGTCAGCCAGCCATGAGCAGCCAGATCCGTCAGCCAGCCATGAGCCGTCCAGCCAGGATCCGCCAGAGCCGTCCAGCCAGGATCCGCCAGAGCCGTCCAGCCAGGATCCGCCAGAGCCGTCCAGCCAGGATCCGCCAGAGCCGGCCAGCCAGGATCCGCCAGCCAGCCAGGATCCGCCAGAGCCAGCCAGCCAGGATCCGCCATTCAGTCCGGTGCTGCCCTTCAGTCCGGTGCTGCCCTTCAGTCCGGAGCTGCCGTACCTCAGTCCGGAGCTGCCCCTTATCCTGGGGCTGCCCCTTATCCTGGTACTGCCCCTTATCCTGGTGCTGTCCCTTATCCTGGTGCTGCCCCTTAGTCCGGTACTGCCCCTTAGTCCGGTGCTGCCCCTTAGTCCGGTGCTGCCTCTTAGTCCGGTGCTGCCCCTTATTCCAGTGGGGTTAAGAAAGCGGGTAGTGACTATGGTGGGGTGGGGACCACGACCAGTGCCGGAGCCGCCGCCGTGGACAGACGCCCACCCAGACCCTCCCCTAGACTATGTGCTGGTGCGCCCGGAGTTCGCACCTTAAGGGGGGGGTTATGTCACGCCCTGGCCTTAGTATTCTTTGTTTTCTTAATTATTTTAGTTAGGTCAGGGTGTGACATGGGGAATGTATGTGTTTTTTGTAGTGTCTAGGGTGGTTGTAAGGTTTAGGGGGTTTATTAGAGTAGTTGGGTTTATGTTTAGTATAGTAGTCTAGCTGTGTCTATGGTTGAGTGTAGGTATCTAGGAAAGTCTATGGTTGCCTGAATTGGGTCTCAATTAGAGACAGCTGGCTATTGTTGTCTCTGATTGGGAGCCATATTTAAGGCAACCATAGGCTTTAGCTGTTTGTGGGGAATTGTCTATGTTGAACGTAAGTAGTTTGTGTGTGCACTTGCGTTTGTAGCTTCACGGTCGTTTGTTGTTTTTGTATAGTTTGTATAAGTGTTTCGTTTCATGTTCATCTTCGTCGTTATAATAAAAGAAGATGGCTTATTTTCCACATGCTGCGTTTTGGTCCGTCTCTCCTCCACACGATCGTGACAATTACAGGCCTCTCATCTTTTTAAGTGGGAGAACTTGCACAATTGGTGGCTGACTAAATACTTTTTTGCCCCACTGTATAATTTCTTTCTTTCAGCATCCTGAGAGAATATGAATGTCAGTTAGATACCGTCTGTATAGAGCTGCTATCTTTATCAGCATCATAAAAGATGATAGTATTTCAACCACATAAAATATGCATCCAAGCCAAACTGAAATCTTATCAGAAACTAGTTGTGTCATTATCAAAGCTTTCTATTTCCTTATAACCAGCCAAACTGATGTCATTTGGAAGGTTTGCACAGAAAATCTTTCCAGTTTTTTGTTATTGCATTTTCTCCCCGGTCCCTAAATGTCTTGGCTCAGCGAAAGAACCAGAGATGACAGAGGAAACTTTACAGATGTCAACTAAATTGAAGCGTTCATTCTATCGATTTATGAGATTATTCTGGAGAGCAAGGGTTTATTTTGTCTTCTAGGGAACAGACGACAGAAGAGAAGCTGCATGTATCTAATTATAGACAAGTTGGTTAACAAATAGTCTACCAAAATGTCGGAAATGCAGAAACATATCGAAATAATATATATTTTTTATTCTATGTATTCTATGTTTATGACAATGTAGTACTGTGCGTTTCCCAGAGTCTGTTCTGGACTTGGGGACTGTGAAGAGACCCCTGATGGCATGTTTTGTGGGGTATGCATGGGTGTCTGAGCTCTGTGCTAGTTGTTTGAATAGACAGCTCGGTGCTTTCAACATGTCAATACCTCTCACAAAGACAAATAGTGATGCAGTCAATCTCTCCTCTACTTTGAGCCAGGAGAGATTGACATGCATGTTATTTATGTTAGCTCTACGTGTACATTTAATGGCCAGCCGTGCTGCTCTGTTCTGGGCCAACTGTAATTTGCCTATGTCCCTCTTTGTGGCACTTGACCTAATTTCCCAAGTCCCCGGAACAATGTTCCAACATCTAGTTGAAAGCCTTCCCAGAAGAGTGGAGGCTGTTATAGCAAAGGGAAAACCAACTTCATATTAATGTCCATGATTTTGTAATGAGATTTTGGATGAGCAGGTGTCCACACACTTTGATCATGTAGTGTATACAGTATATTGAAAGAGTAGCGTTGCATATTGTTGTTCTTCTTTGGAAAGTTAATAACTCCATAAGGAGTCACAAAATTGCACTATCAATTGCACCCTATTCCATTTATAGTGTACTACTGTCATTTTGGCATAATTTCTATGTAGCCCAAAGATTATTTTATTATGTATTGTCACAGAATGTTTTGTGTCATATTAGGTATCTGATATTGATAATTCACCAATTAAAAATGTTATTTATAACACGCATAACAATTTGTTTAACTGTCAGACTTGCTTTCTGTGACTCTCGTGTTGATAAAATATTCTGTGGCAATCCTTCTATAGTGAAGTATTCATGTTTACCCATTACCATCAATCATATACAGTGGGGAGAACAAGTATTTGCTACACTGACAATTTTGCAGGTTTTCCTACAGTTAATACAGGTAATGAGTGAAGAACAGGAGGGCTTCTTAAAGAAAAACAAACAGGTCTGTGAGAGCCGGAATTCTTCCTTGTTGGTAGGTGATCAAATACTTACGTCATGCAATAAAATGCAAATTAATTACTTAAAAATCATACAATGTGATTTTCTGGATTTTTGTTTTAGATTCCGTCTCTCACAGTTGAAGTGTACCTATGATAAAAAATTACAGACCTCTACATGCTTTGTAAGTAGGAAAACCTGCAAAATCGTCAGTGTATCAAATACTTCTTCTCCCTACTGTATGTGTAATGATCCTCTTCCTGTGAATGACTGTACCAAAGTGCAGCGTGAGACGTGTTCATGATATTTATTAAAATCAGAACACTAGAACACAAAATAACAAAGAGGAAAACGAACAGTTCTGTCTGGTAACTAACAATACAGAAAACAACTACCCACAAAACACAGGTGGGAAAGGCTACCTAAGTATGGTTCTCAATCAGAGACAACGATAGACAGCTGCTTCTGATTGAGAACCACACCCGGCCAAACACACAGAAATAGACAACATAGAACACAAAACATAGAATGCCTACCCCAACTCACGCCCTGACCAAACCAAAATAGAGACATAAAAAGGATCTCTAAGGTCAGGGCGTGACAATATGGAGCCATTTGTATAATAGTAGTTCAAGTTTTACAGATACTTTTCATTGTATTTTCTTACTGTCAGATTGTAAGGACTTGTGTAAAGTCAGCTAAGGGAAGGACTAAGTTCACAAACATGTGTGCCACATTTATTGACAGTGTTTATTTTCAACACAGTGACCCTGTTTGATACTTTGTAAGGGTAGGATGGGAATGTCAGTATTACACTAAATATTTGTAATGCAATGGTCGCACAATTCGTTGTTTTAAGACCTGTCTTAAACCCTGATATATAAACTCAGCAAAAAAAGAAACGTCCTCTCACTGTGTGGTGTGGTTCTTTGTCCAGAAACACATTTTATTCTATTCACTCCCATCTGCCAGCAGAATATAATTTCTCACACAAATACTGAAAACTGTATAAAACCAGAATGGTCCTTGACCAGAGCTTTGGGGAACACCATATTTAAATTGGTGAATTATAAATATCAGATACCTAAGATGACACAAAACATTCTCTTTCACAATACATAATGAACTTGATTAGATTTTTTAAATCATTTTTTGGGCTACAGAAAAAATCCTGCCAAAATCACACACATTTGTACAGTCAATTATAGCAACTATAAGTAACAAAACATCTAATTTAATATTTAAAAAATAAACAAATCAGGTTATGTTTTAGGGTAAAGGCCTAGTACATTTTTACAAGCTTGCCTGATTTTAACTATCCTAATGCTATACATAATAGGATTGAAAAGTGGTGGACATACCAGAATTTTAACTAATTAAATAGTGTAAAGTATAGGTGGACGATGTGCAGTATCATATCTGCCTTGTAGATTCACAAAAAAAACAGCCAATGGAGAAGTTTAGCAAAGAGGCTATATGTGGTGTACATGTGTTAAATGGTTTCTGTTTAGTCTCATTTTAAGACTTAAAACATATTTGTAGAATTCTGACATATGAGTATATGGTAGAAAATATAGTACAAGAAAAAGAAAGCACAGTGACAACAAGACCCCATATGTTATTCAGCGTAGTATTTGAACAGGCAAGCTTGACTACCAAGGAGTTATCACAATACACTGTCTAGAACGTTACCACAAAATTGCCACAAATTATTTTAGGTGTCATGATATTGTTATACCATAGAAGATAACAAATAGACTAAATAACTAAATTTGGTTAAACCGTATGTGTACAACACATACATCTGGAGATAACAATAAAGAAGGGAGATATCATGTGTGTCAAAGAGTAAGTAAAACACGAGAACAGGAAACAAACCAGTGCTCCCATACAACTGATTAACAAACCAAGCACATAGAAACAGATACATGGGTTAATCTCGGTAAATTACAATTGGCTCAGAACAGGGCAGCACGGCTGGCCCTTAAATGTACACGGTGAGCTAACGTTAATAATATGCATGTAAATCTCTCATGGCTCAAAGTGGAAGAGAGATTGACTTCATCACTACTTGTTTTGTAAGAGGTGTTGACATGCTGAATGCACCGAGGTGTCTGTTTAAATTACTAGCACACAGTTTGGACACCCATGCATACCCCAAAAGACATGCCACCAAAGGTCTCTTCACAATCCCCAAGTCAAGAACAGACTATGGGAGGCGCACAGTACTACATAGAGCCATGGCTACGTGGAACTCTATTCCACATCAGGTAACTGATGCAAGCAATAGAATCAGATAAAAAAACAGATAAAAATACATCTTATGGAATAGCGGGGACTGTCAAGAGACACACACACACACACACAGGCACAGACACACATAGACAAAATCCATAATGACCTGCTTAAGAAAGGCATCACTGTGTTACACATGGGATCTGTTTTTCTCTATATGGTTTCCTTGACTCTGAGAATATCTTTAATTTTCACCAGGTATTGGTGACTATTTGCGTATCACACCATGGCAGGCATTTCTTCCAATTCAATATCACAAGTATAAGAATCAAGGGAGGAGCTTAGTTTATTAAGTTCTATATAAATACAATAATTAATAGAGAATAGAAGATTAAACAGGGCATGTCTAGACAATGTGAAATGGCTAGCTAGTTGGCAGCTAGGAACATACAGAGAAGGAACTGTCAGACGCGTCATAGCCTGGAAGTAAAGCCGCATTGGAGCCAAATTTGAAATGGAATACATTGAATACATTGAGCAGGGAAATCCCCCCCCATTAAAACACGATTCAAATGTATTTTTGAAAGGACTGTAATATATGTAATACATTAAATATACACTGAGTGTACAAA